>NW_004444035.1:8594366-8622340 GCF_000243295.1 Trichechus manatus latirostris | reverse complement strand
ATAATTATGGTGAAAGGATACAACTCTGATGCACACCTTTTCTGATTTCAAACCACACAGTATCTCCTCATTCTATTCTTGGTCTATGTACAGGTTCCTCATGAGGATGATTAAGTGTTCTGGAATTCCCATTCTTCACATTGTTATACATAATTTGTTGGGATCCACACAGTCAAATGCCTTTGCATAGTCAATAAAACACAGGTAAACATCTTTCTGGTATTCTCTGCTTTCAGCCAAGATCCATTTGACATCAGCAATGACATACCTCATGCCACGTCTTCTGAATCCAGCTTGAATTTCTAGCAATTCCGTTTTGATGTACTACTGCAACCATTTTTGAATTATCTTCAGCAAATTTTACTTGTGTGTGATACTAATGATATTGTTTGATAATTTCTGCGTTTTGTTGGATCACTATTCTTGGAAATGAGCATAAATATGTATCTCTTCCGGTCGGTTGGCCAGGAAGCTGCGTTCCAGATTTCTGGGCACAGACAAGTAAGTACCTCCAGCACTTCATCTGTTTGTTGAAACATCTCAATTGGCATTCCATCAATTCCTGGAGCCTTGTTTTTTGCCAATGCCTTCACTGCAGCTTGAACTTCTTCCTTCAGTACCATCGGTTCTTGGTTATATGCTACCTCCTGCAATGGTTGAACACTGACCAGTTCTTTTTGGTACAATGACTCTGTACATTCCTGCCATCTTGTTTTCATGCTTCCTGTGTCATTCAGTATTTCTGCCCATAGAATCATTCATTATTGCAACTCGAGGCTTGAATTTTCTCTTCAGTTCTTTCAGCTTGAGAAATGTCAAGAATGTTCTTCCCTTTTGGTTTTCTAACTCCAGGTCTTTGCACATTTCATTAGAATACTTTACTTTGTCTTCTCCAGCTGCCCTTTGAAATCTTCTGTTCAGCTCTTTTACTTCATCATTTCTTCCGTTTGCTTCAGCTACTCTATGTTCAAGAGCAAGTTTCAGAGTCTCTTCTGACATCCACTTTGGTCTTCTCTTTCCTGTCTTTTTAATGACCTTTTGCTTTCTTTATGTATGATGTCCTTGATGTCATCCCACAACTCCTCTGGTCTTTGCTCACTAGTGTTTAATGTATCAAATCTATCCTTGAGATGGTCTCTAAATTCAGGAGGGAAATACTCAAGGTCATACTTCGGCTTTCATAGAAGTGTTTTAGTTTCCTCAGCTTCAGCTTGAACTTGCATATGAGTAACTGATAGTCTGTTCCACAGTCGGCTACTGGCCTTGTTCTGACTGATGATATTGAGTTTCTCCCTCATTTCTTTCCACGTATGCAGTCCATTTGATTCCTGTGTATTCTACCTGGCGAGGTACACGTGTATAGTCACCATTTATTTACGTTGTTGAAAAAAGGAATTTCAAATAAAGAAATCATTGGTCTTGCCAAATTCTATCATGTGATCTCCAGCATTGTTTCTTTCACCAAGACCATATTTTTCAACTACTGATCCTTCTTTTTAATTCCGAACTTTCTCATTCCAATCACCAGTAATTACCAATGCATCTTGACTGCATGTTTGATCAATTTCAGACTGCAGAAGTTGGTAAAAATCTTCAATTTCTTCACCTTTGCCATTAGTTGTTGGTGTATAAATATGAATATAATAGTCGTGTTAACTGGTCTTCCTTGCAGTTGTATGGCTATTATGCTATCACTGACAGTGTTGTACTTCAGGATAGATCCTGAAATGTTCTTTTTGATGATGAAAGTGATGCCACTCTTCTTCAATTTGTCACTCCCAGCACAGTAGACCATATGACTGGCTGATTCAAAAATGGCCAATACCAGTCCATTTCACCTTACTAATGTCTAGGATATCAATCTTTAAGCATTCCATTTCATTTTTGATGACTTCCAATTTTCCTAGATTCATACTTCGTCTATTCCACCTTCCAATTACTAATGGATGTTTGCAGCTATTTCTTCTCATTTTGGGTCACGCCATATCAGCAAATGAAGGTTCAAAAGCCTGACTCCATCCACGTCATTAAGCTCATCTCTACTCTGTGGAGGCAGCCCTCCCCCAGTCGTATTTTGAGTGCCTTCCAACCTGAGGGCTCATCTTCTGGCACTGTATCAGACAGTGTTCCACTGCTATTCATAAGGTTTTCGCCTGCCAATTTTTTCAGAAGTAGACCGCCAGGTCCTTCTTCCTAGTCTGTCTTAGTCTGGAAGCTCCACTGAAACCTGTCCACCATGGGATACCCTGCTGGTATCTGAAATACTGGTGGCATAGCTTCCAGCATCACAGGAACACACAAGCTACCACAGAACGAGAAACTGACAGAAGAGTGATGGAATTTTAAGCATAATGCCTCTGAACTTTACAATACCTGCTTTGTAAAACAAAGATTAATTCCTCTCTTTTAGCTGTTGATATTTTAATTCTGTCAAATAAGTAATTACAGTGAATTAAAGTCTATTGGATAAAGTTTAAAGAACTCGTGTATTGGTTTTATCATAAAGTGCCAATATTTACTCTACCCCAGAAGTTAAATTTTTGCAGTGATTTAAATTTATGATGAAAAATTTTAGATAATAGCTTAAAATGCATGATGGCATATACAATGGAATATTATTCAGTCATAAAGAGAAATAAAGTTACATGCTACAACATGATTGAACCCTGAAGACATTATGCTGAGTGAAAACAGACAAAAAAAAATTGTATGATCCTATATATATATGAAATGCTTAAAATAAGCAAATACATAAAGACCAAAGGTTATTAGTGGTTACCAAGCACGGGTGGAAAAGGGAAAAGGAGCAAAAACTTAAGGGGCAATGAGTTTTTGTAAAGGATGATGAAAACATGGTGAATGTAACTAATGTAACTAAATTATACATGTAAAAAATGTTGAAATGGCATATGTTTTGTTTTTTATATATATATACACATATATATATTCACTCACTCACACACACACACACACACACACATACACACACACACAAAATGTATGACGGGGTGCAAAGTGCAAAGAGCTCCAAAGCTCTTCTGGGTGATAACTAAGGAACAAATGTTAAAGACCACTAAGTTAAAAAATATTTGTGTTTGACTTCTATAATGTAAATGAATTTTTGTAATTTCAAAAGACATACCATCATGTACATTTCACTTAATCAATCTCCAGCAAGTCTTAGAACCAAAAAAAAAAAAGCATTTTTTTTTTGAAGGGAGAACACATTCAAGGTTCATTGAAACTTTGAAACTTAACATTTTTTATTAATTTAATTGTTATTTTTTTAAAACAATGTATAAAGTTGTTCACAGTTAAAAATAAAAATAAAAACGAACAAACAGAATGTTCACCACAACCAAGAAAACAGTCTTAGAAACCAGTAAAGGGAGAGCCAGGTAACTCAGCAAGCGGAAATTGTGCAGACAGAACATCAGGTGACTGATTTCCTCAAGAAAGTGTGGTGAATGTTAGATAACCAAAGTTTCAGAGAGTCCTTTTTGTTACAAGGCAGCAGATTATGTAGTCTCTTAGATCCTTTACAATTCTAAAAGTTTTAAACTTTTATTAATGTTTTGGAAAAGTGTTACTGCATTGCTATTGCATACCCTCAATAGTTTTAATAATTTTTCCATGATTTAGGGCAATGTAATTATAGTTCTACAGGAATTTTACAATCCAGAATATCATCTATTTCTTATGTTAACTGTCCACATGTGGAGGTCTTGTTGTTCCAAATAGGTTAATTCTGTGACAGAAGGGTCATGAGTGTATACAGGTTATTTTAACAATTTTAAAACTATTACATCTTGAACAATCCAGTTCAGGTGAATTTATTCACCCTTTTAATATGGATAAAAAACTCATTTAATAATTACCTTGATTATTATATAAGTATAAATAAGATGTTGTATAAGTTAGATTTATGATATAATAAATACTAAATGAAGCACAATTTTATTTTTCCTCCAGTCCTTCCAAATTTTTTCAACTTAGATAATCTTTCTCTACCCAAGGATGGAAAGATGGTTACACAATGCTTTTTGGATCACTCTTAAATGTATTGTACAGTATATATACACACACACACACACACACACACACACATATACATATATACACACACATATATATAGGTATACTGCAACTATTATTATATAATTGAGCTTCAGTACATTATTATCACCCCCAAAACTCCACTGATCCTATGTGGTAAGGAACAGCACAAACCCAATTCCCAAAACGTGAGGACTGATCCAGTCAGTCCACACATTCTAACTTCTTCCCGTCAACAGCCACCTCTGTGGCACTCTCTCTCTCTGACCCTAGCCACCCCGAGCTAGGGCAGAGCTCACAAGTTAAAAGGACACCATCGTTCAGACTGCCAAACAAGCAGATGCCAGCTGCAAGTTTGAGGAGTCCACACTACACTCCAGTCTTCTGACATGTTGGCCACAAATTCAGGGCTGCTTTCCCCCTCAGCATGCCAGCTGCAAGGTCAGGAATCTACATCTAACACTCACTTTCTGACCTTCTGGCTCCTACTACCCCTTTGGGTTCGATAATTCACAGGAATGACTCACAGAATTCACAGAGAATATACCATACTTACGACTACAAATTTATTATAACCAAAAAGGATGCAAATGAAGAGATGCATAGGGCAAGGTCCCAAACACAGGGCTCCCATGTCCCACAGGACGCGCTTCCCTCTTGAGAGCAGATGTTCTCATCAATCATGAAGCTCTCTGAGCCTCCACAATCACGGCTTTTATCAGCCAGTCCTGCATGATAGGCTAAATTGTGATAGGCTGTTTGCTACCTGCCTCCCACATGAGTCTTTTCTGATCTGGCCAGCTCCACTTATCAGCATAAATTGTCAGTTGTGGCCTGGAAGTCCCAGACCAATGTACCCGAATTACCCAAAGGGTTATTTCTCCGGAGCCAAGAATAAAGGCCACCCTACTTAGGAAAAAACTAGGTCCTTTACCCTACAGGTCCCAACTACAGTCAATTCCTGCTCCCACCTACCACCCCAGACAACCACTGATTTACTCTCTTTCTATAAATTTGCTTTTTCTGGACATTACATACAAATGGAACCATAAAGTACGTTGCTTTGGCATCTATCTTCTTTCACTTAGCATAATGTTTTAGAGGTTCATCCATGTTGTAACATGTACTCTGTGCCTTTTTATTTCTATAGCATGGCATTGCATGGACACACTACACTGTGGGATCCTGTCACCAGTCCACTGTCACCTGAAATGTTTCCAGCCTTGTGCCATTATGAATAATGCTGCTATAAACATTTTTTATAGAAATCTTTACGTGAACAAATGTTTTCACCTTTTTGCATAGATTCCAGGAGTTGGAATGACTGGCTTGCATGTCAAGTCCTGGTTTAACTTTTTAAGAAATTGCAAAACTGTTTTCAGAAGTGGTTGCTCCGTTCCATATTCCCACCATCCATGTGTTGGGATACTAGTCTCTCCACACCCTCATCAAAACTTGGCATTGTCTGGTTTCTGGATCTTAGCCACTCTAAGGTGTGTGTAGCTGCATTTCATTGCAGTTTCAATTTGCATTTTTCTAATGGCTAATGATCCTGAGCACCTTTCATGTGTTGACCAACCATTTGCACGTCTTCTCTGACGATATATACACTCAAGTCTTCTGACCATTCCCTAACTGGGTTATTGCTCTTCATCATTGAGCTGTGAGATCTCCTCATACATTCCAGACAAAAGTCCTTCACCAGACACATGACCACTTTCTAAATAACATCTTTTGAGTCACAAAGTTTTTTATTTTAATAAAGTGCCATTTATGAATTAGTTCCTGGTTCTTCCTTTAGTGTTGTGTTTAAGAACTCTTTGCCTAACCTAACATCGTGACGATTTTTTGTTGGTTTGTTTTATTTTAGAAGTTTTATAGTTTTTACTCCTGTATTTAGGTCCATGATATATTTTGAGTTAATTTTTGTGTATGAAGTTAGGTAAGCAACTTAATTTTTTTTTTTTCATGTGGATACACAGTTATCATGGAACGAGTTGTTATAAAGACTATCCTTTCCCCTTTGAATTATTTGGCAACTTCATCAAAAATCAACTGATCATAAATATAAAGGTTTATTTCTGGAGTCTCAATTCTATTTTATTGATGTATAAAGTTTATTTTACATGGATATTACCCATCTTGATTACTACAGCTATATAGTAAGTTTTGAAATCAAGTAGTGAAGTCCTCCAACTTTGTTCTTTTTCAAAACTTTTTTGGTTCTTCTAGGTCCTTCTCATTTCTAGGCTCAGTTTTTTCAATGTTGACCAAAACAAAAAAAAGTCCGTTTTTTCCCCACTTCTGTAAATAAGAAACTTAGGTTATTCATTTGAAACCTTTCTTCTTTTTTATTATAGGCATGTAAAGCTCAATTTTCCCTCTAAGCAGTGCTTTAGCAGTATCCCATAAATTTTTATATACTGCGTTTGTTTTCACTCATTTCAAATACTTTTAAAATTTCATTTGAAACTTCTTTTTTGACCCCTAGGTTATTAAGAAGTGTATTCTTTAGATTACAAATGTTTGGAATTTTCTCTGGTATTCTTCTGTTGCAGATCTCAAATCTTGTTTTGGTCAGAGAACACAGTATATACGATTTCAATCTTTCAGAACTTATCGAGACGTACAGTGTCAGATTACGTCTAACGTGGTAGTGTTCCTGTTTACTCCTAAAAAGAATGTGCATTCTGTATTCACTTTGTGGCATATTCAGTAAATGTCAGGTCACCTTGCTTGCACTGTTGTTGAAGTTTTCTCTAAACATGCTCATTTTCTATCTAGATATTCTATACACTATTGTTATTGACTGTGGAGTATTGTAATATGCAACTATTACTGTTGAATTGTGTATTTCTTCTTTCAATTCTTTCAGTTGTTGCTTCATGCATTTCTTGTCAGGCAAGTATGCCAGCAATGAATTCTGAGTCTTTGTTTATCTGGGAATTTCTTTATTTTGCCTTTGTTTCTGAAGGACAGCTTTGCTGGATTTAAAATTCTTAGCTGATTTTTGCTTGTTTTGTTTTTACTTAAAACTCTGCATATGTCATTCTTTGGACCTCCATTATTTCTAATGATTAGTCAACCATATTACTGTTCCACTGTATGCAATGAGCTGCTTTTTTCTCTTTCTGATTCCAAGATTTTCTTTCTTTTTTTTTTGCTTTTAAAAGTTTGTTTGTGACGCAGTTCTCTTTGTTTATCCTACATGGGATTCGTCAGGCTTCTTGGATCTGTAGGTTAATGTTTTCATCAAATTCTGGAAATTTTAGAGATTATATTTTCAAACATTTTTCTATCCATTTTCTCCTCTTCTTCTGTAATTCCCATTACACCTATGTTATTGTACTTCATGTTGTCTCACAGGTCTCCGAAGCATTGTTTATTTTTCTTCAATTATTTTTTTCCTTCTGTTCTTCAGATTGGATAATTTGTATTGGTATATTGTCACATTCACAGATTCTTTTCTTTTCTTTTTTTGTTACCTCAAATCTGCTTTGAGCCCTTCTAGTGAAATTTTCCATTTCGATTATTTTACTTTTTTGGCATTAAAAAAATGAATATGAACAGTTTAGGTTTACAGAAAAATTGAACAGATAGTACAGAGAGCTCCATATAGAAAAACAGAAAACCCACATAAATTCACTGATCTGAGTGGCCAGATCAAACAACCTGGCTTATACTCTTAAACAACATAACACAAAACAAAGCAAACAGGGAACTCAGTTTCTTAAAATGTCTACACCAACTTCATTATTGTCTTAGAAACTTCAACCCATTTCAACAGAAAAAAACAAGTTCTATGTAAAACTTACAAACTTGCCATAGCCTCAGATGAAGGGATCTGACCGTCTGACGAAACCTGACACGAAACAGAAGTTCTCCAAACAGGAAAGAAAAGACAATGCAAATGGGAACTCATCTTCCCAAAGTGGAAGGAAAAAGACAGGACAGCAATTTATTCAGAAACAAACTACAGTGTGGCTTATGGCATTTTCAACACGAACCTCAAACCAATGTCCTGGTGGGGGAGGCTTCAAACTCAGTTCTTTTAGATACCAAGGATCCTATTCCCCTAGGTTGAAACTTCGATTTCCCAGAGCCAAATAAACTTCTTAGTAGGGAGTCTGCCACGGGGTTTGGTCAGTGGTTTTTTTTCCTGCCAATAAATTTAGCAACTTAAAAAATTCTCTGAGATTCCTTTGTAACAACCATACAAAACCTAGTTTCATTCTTCTGAACTTAGTTCATTCTTTCGAGAACCTAGTTCATTCTGCCAGCTAGAGAGCTAGTCAACTTCCAATCAATTTCAATTAAGCAGCTGAGCTGCAATGTAAAACACAGAGCTCAAGGCCCAAGAATTCTTACCGTGATCCTAAGAGACTGGAGAAAAGCAGGGAGCAAAAGAAATGCTCTATGGGCCCAGTTCCTGATATCCTCCAAGGATGCGGGGACGTGGGAAGATGTCCTCAAGATTCCATTTCTGACCCCATTTTCTGTTAAAACAAAAATTACATTAAGCCATTAAGAGATACTGATTGAAGTTTATTTAATATGTTATTTGCAAATTGGGGTAACATTTCAGCTAGGGAGTCAGAAATGTTCTGAAGATGAGAAAACATCCAAAAACTCTAATACCCAATCTTATCGACATTGCCATGGAAAAGGGCCAGGCAACAGTGTTTACATAACAATAATTTACCCTAAAACACGGATTCCAGTCCAACCCAATAGTTTCTGTTTCCAGAAACTGACTGAATACTTCCAAAGAGAACAATGCTCAAGGCAGAACAGTCTTTACTAATTAGCAAGACTACTGTTTTACTTAAAGGTGAGTTGTAGAAATCAGTTTCTTTAAGGCTCAAGGTTCAAAAGGACATCTAAGGGCAATGGCCTGGGTGGGTTACCCAACTCCAGGGACCCCAGAAATCTGGATTCCAGGAGAATTAAAACTGTTTTTCATTCTGAATTCCAAGGGTTGTCCCTGTGTCTGCAGAGGCATGCTCAACACCTTGAGCAAGTAAGGATTCTATTTTCTGGTGATGAATCTGTGTGTTGACTGGGAGCTACAAGCCACTTTCATGTCTCCTGGGATCTTTTCATTATATGCTGGGATCTCTTTTACACATGTGCACAGGCTCTCTTGAGAATGGATGTATGGAAGATTTGGGTCCTCTTCAATCTCTGATGTTGCTCACAACCATGGTCAACCCATGGTATATGGAGAGCTTATCAAGCCTCCCACAACTGTTTAATCTCCCAAAAATCTGTTAATTATCAGGCTAGTCCACCAGTTAGTTGCTTACCCCTAAAAACACCACAGCCATCGGCCCTTCCTGTTTACTTGTTACTGAGATCGTGACTTTAACAAACAATGTTCTAGATCAAGAGAGCTTCTTCTGCAGAGGTAGCAAAGCTGTTGGTTTTCATAACCTTCCTCATCCTGGTTGAATTTCTACCCTGACAGATCTGGGGAGGTGAACAGTTTTGAAGCCAAAGCTATGAACTTTACAGACTAGTGCTGTTCTCACAAGAAGCTAGTTTTCATTAATAAAGGCCTCTAAATTTGTTTCCCTTGTGCTGAAATGGTTGGTTTTGACAGTTTTATCCAGCCTTACAGTTTCTTTCTTTGGGAAAGGGTTTGTCAACTTCCTCATCCCATCATGGCAGACGTGAGAACTTCTAACGATATTTTAAGTCACAAAATATAGTACCACGTTACCGTCAAGTCGATTGTGACTCATAGTGACCTATAGTGACCCTATAGGATAGGGCAGAACTGCCCAATGGGATTTCCATGGCTGTAAATCTTTACAGAAGCAGACTGCCACATCCTTCTCCCACAGAGTGGCTGGTGGTTTCGAACCACTGACCTTTCAGTTAGCAGCCGAGCTCTTAACCACTGCGCCACCAGGGCTCCTACAAAAACATAGTCTGTTTAAACATTTTGTAATTAGAATGTCAATAGTGCAATATACTAGTTAAAATTCCTATCATCATTCAAAGGTGGGAGTTCCAGACTGTTTAAAATAATATGGGAGATGTTAGCATACAGACAGCATTTAAAGCCATGCCCCTGAGTAAGATAACCTGGCAAGTGAGAATGTATAAGCAGAGATCCTAGAACTGAGCCCTAGGACACTAAGACATTTAGTGGTCGAGAAGTTGATGGAGAAACAGCAAAGGAGAAACAGAAGGAATGGTCACTGAGACATGAGAAGACCAAGGAGAGAGATGTCCTATAAGCTAAGTCTCTCTCTGAGCGGCTGGTGGGTTCAAACCACCAACCTTTTGGTTTGCAGTAGAGTGCTTTAACCACTGCAGCACTAGGGATCCTCTACAAAATTTAACAGCTTGAAAAACAACCCTTTATTAGACAGGCCTGGTGGTGAGAAATTTGAGCTGGGCTCCTGTGGTCTCTGTTCTGATGGTCTTGGTGGAGCTCTTTTATACGTCTGCAGTTATCTGCAAGTTTGTGTGGGTGCTAGCTGAATGGCTTGTCTTTGCCTGCCATGCTCTCTGATCCACCACAGAGCCAGGCTCGATCACATAGAGGAGGCAGTTCCAAGGGTGAGAACAGAACCGTGCAATGTCTCTGGAGGTCCGGGCTTGGGACTGACAACATTCACTTTTGCCACATTCTACTGGTCAGTGCAAGTCACAAGGACAATTCAAGTCACAAGGACAGCAGACATTTGATGGGTGGGAAAGAAAAAAACAAAACAAACACATAAAATCCATCTCTTGATGTGAGAAGTGAAAAGTCACATTCCAGATGAGTTTGCATACAGAGAGGGGAATACTTTGTCTATTTTTGCAGAAATGTACCGTTGCGACAAATTAATTCAATGGAGAAATAAACCCACTGCCGTCGAGTAGATTCTGACCCATAATGAATGACCCTATAGAACAGAGTAGAACTGCCCCATAAGATTTCCAAGGCTGTAAATCTTTACAGAAGCAGACTGCCACATCTGTCTCCAGTGGAGCTGCTGGTGAGTTCGAACCACCGACATTTTGGTTAGCAGCCGAGTGCTTAACCACTGTGCCACCAAGGCTCCTTGTGCATCTGTTACTACCTACCTAATCACTACACATTTCAGAGAAGCAGATAATGATTGCAAAAATACTTTGCTGCTGGTGGGTTCAAACCGCAAAGCTTTTGAAGAATTACAGTGCAATAATTAGAAATGGACAAGATAAATGGGACTGGAAGGAAAAGAGTAGAGGATGTACTGAATAAATAAAAGACTATTTTATCTTTTAAAATAACAGATTATAATGTGTTTTATTGAAAAAAAACTCACAAAAAATCCTCTATGCTTAAAATTAGCTTGATCATTTCCGGGGGGGGGGGCGGTTCAGGGCACAGTGTTTTTCATGTACCTGGGATGTGGAACAAACACACGCATGTGTGATTCTGACCACATTGCCACCTCTTGCTTGCCTCCTACTGTCTCTTTATGCTTTACCAGCAGGATTAATCTTCCCTTCCTCTGGGATGAAAAATCCAGAAAATGCCATGATTTTTTTGCTTATCCTTGGTTAATACCTATGGTGACTTTAAACACGTTGTTGTTATTGTTAGGTGCCATCGAGTTGGTTCTGACTCCGAGTGACCCTATGTACAGCAGAAAAAACACTGTCTGCTCCTGCACCACCCTCAGAATCGTTGCTATGTTTGAACCCACTGTTCCAGCCACTATGTCAGTCCATCTCCTTGAGGGTCTTCCTCTTTTTTGCTGACCCTCTACTTTACCAAGCATGATGTCCTTCTCCAGGGACTAGTTGCTCCTGATAACATGTTCAAAGTACATGAGACGAAGTCTCACCATCCTTGCTTCCAAGGAGCATTCTGGCTGTACTTCTTCCTAGACAGATTTGTTTGTTCTTCTGGTAGTCCATGGTATAGACAATACTGCTTGCCAACAGCCTAATTAAAGTGCATTAATTCTTCTCCAGTCTTCCTTATTCATTGTCCAGCTTTTGCATGCAAATGAGGTGATTGAAAATACCACTGCTTGACTTACATGCACCCTAGTCCTCAAAGTGATATCTTTGCTTTTTAGCACTTTAAAGGGATCTTTTGCAGCAGATTTGCCAAATGCAATGTGTCATTTGGTTTCCCGACTGCTGCTTTCATGGATGTTGACTGTGGATGTTGACTGTGGATCCAAGTGAAGTGAAAATCTTGACAACTTCAGTCCTTTCTCCATTCATCATGATGGTGCTTATTAGTCCAATTGTGATGATTTTGTTTTGTGTTGAGGTGTAATCCATACTGAAGACTTCGGTCTTTGGTCTTCATCAGTAAGTGCTTCAAGTCCTCTTCACTTTTCAGTAAGCAAGGTTGTGTCATCTGCATATTGCAGTTTGTTAATGAGTCTTCCTCCAATCCTGATACCCCATTCTTCTTCATGCAGTCCAGCTTCTTGGATTATTTTCTCAGCATGCAGACTGAATAAGTATGGCGAAAGGATACAACCCTGACACACACATATCCTGACTTTAAACCAAGCAGTATTCCCTTGTTCTGTTCAAACAACCGCCTCTTGGTCTATGTACAGGTTCCTCATGAGCACAATTAAGTGTTCTGGAATTCCCACTCTTTGCAATGTTATCCATAATTTATTATGATCCACACAGTCAAACATCCTTGCATAGCCAATAAAACACAGGTAGACATCTTTCTGGTATTCTCTGCTTTCAGCCAAGATCCATCTGACATCAGCAATGATATCCCCTGTTCCACGTCCTCTTCTGAATCCAGCTCGAATTCCTGGCAGTTCCCTGTTGAGGTACTGCTGCAATTCCTTTTGAATTATCTTCAGCAAAAGTTTACTTGTGTGTGATAGTAATGATATTGTTAGATAACTTCCATATCCTCTTGGATCACCTTTCTTTGGAATGGGCATAAATATGGATCTCATTCTGTCGGCTGGTGAGGCAGCTGTCTTCCGAAATTTCTTGGCATAGATGAGTGAGCACTTCCAGCATTGCATCTGTTTGTTGATGTAGGTGTATGGATATTATCTACCACTGATAGCATTGTACTTCAGGATAGATTTTGTTCTTCAGAATGAATGCAACACAGTTCCTCTTCAATTTGTCATTCCCAGCATAGCAGACCATAATGACTGTCCAATTCAAAATGGCCAATACCAGTCCATCTCAGCTCACTAATGCCTAAGATATCTATCTTCAAGTGTTCCATTTCATTTTTGCCAACTTCCAATTTTCCTAGATTCATAGTTCGCACATCCCACTTTCTGATTATTAATGGATGTTTGCAGCTGTTTCTTCTCATTTTGAGTTGTACCACATCAGCAAATGAAGGTCCCAAAAGCTTTACTCCATCCACATCATTAAGGTCAACTCTACTTTGAGGAGGAAGCTCTTCCCCAGTTGTAGTCTGAGTGCCTTCTAACCCGACGGGCTTATATTCCGGCACTGTATCAGACAATGTTCCACTGCCATTCATAAAGTTTTCACTGGCCAATGTTTTCAGAAGTAGATGGCCAGGTCCTTCTTCCTTGTCTGTCTTAGTCTGGAAACTCCAGTGAAACCCATCCATCCTGGGTGACCCTGCTGGTATTTGAAATAACAGTGGTATAGCTTCCAGCATCACAGCAACACACAAGCCACCACAGTACTACAAACTGACAGGGAGCATCAATTCAGTTATTAAGATGTCCAGATGCAACAGTAATCAAACTCCAAACTCTAATTAAGTTAAAGCTTCTCTCAACCCCAAGCTTGTCTGCTTCATGCTGAAAGCCTAAAGTGAGAAGTGAGGAACCATCTTTCTGCCCTTTGGGTTCTTCATGCTCACCCCCTTCTCTACTCGCTGGTTGCCAAGATCTAAGGGAAGTTTGGGAGGGTAGGGAAGGGGATTGCATTTTCTTATTTAAAGTGGTACTGCTGTAAGCTAGCTTACGCTTCCTGGGCCTAGAAGGTATTTTAAGTTGGCCTTTTTCATTGAAGCTAAACATCTCTTGTGGGCATGCCATTTTCATGTACTCTTTTAACGCTCCCTATTGGACTCTGGGCCCCTACTTTCAGTTGTTCAGTTTGAGCAAACAGACAAACTGTCAAACAAAAAACTTAACTCTACCTCAAATTTTGCTCACCTACGTGTGTGTGTGGTGGGGGGAGGAGGGACTGCATCAACTCAGACAAAAGGAGTACCTTTTTTTGTTTAATGAAAAGTTGTCTTTAATTGCCAAGAATTGTGCCCACGGGGCTATGGCTACAATCTCATGGAGGGCGTCCTTAAGCTATAGGAGCCTAGCTGGCTCAGTGGTTAAGCAGTTGGCTGCTAACCCAAAAGTCAGCTGTTTGAACCCAACAGGTGCCCCTCGAGAGAAAGATGCAGCAGTCTGCTTCCATAAAGATTTACAGCCTTGGAAGCCCTATGGGACAGTTCTACTTTGTCCTATAGGGTCTTTTTGACTCATAATCAACTCAGTGGCAGTGGGTTTAATTCTCCATTTGATTAATTTGTCACAAAGGTACACTTCTGCAAAAACAGGCGAAGCATCCCCCTCTGTACGCGAACTCGTTTGGAAAGTGACTTTTCATACTCATAGGGTCACGAGGCGTCGGAATCGACTCCATGGCAGGTTTTTGTTGTTGTTGCTGTTTTACAGTATAATCTAGCAGGAAACCTGGGTAAGACCCTCTGTCCTGTGGTTCAATTTTCCTGGGGAGATGCAACTGGGTGGCCCCTTACTACTCTTTCCTCAGCCTTGGGCATCTGGCAGTGCAGGAAGCCCAACTGGTCAGGATATATACAGCAGACTCATGTTATGTCTTGGTCCTCTGCGGCACGGCCTGTATCTTGTCAACAAGATATACTCACGTATCTCTTGCACCAATACACTCTGGGAAAGCAGACTGATCCCAAAGCAACAACTCTCTTCCAGCTCTGTCACCAAAATATTTAGTCAGGAGTTAGGCCCCAGTCAACTTTCCATTTTCACTTTCTCAGATAATCAGTATACATTAGTCCACTTTGTTTTTCAACTTCCAGGTTCTGTCACTGATTACTTTCTAGGCTTGGGGTTAATATTCCCTCACCCATCCTAATGGAGGGTTAGGGGATTTGGCCTAGGGGTGGTGGCATGAAGATTATCTATGGCATCCATTGTCTCAAAGGGAATCTGATTATAACTCTCCTCACAAAATTCTCTCACAGACCACTTTTTGTATTCTTAATCTTACTGTGGGGTCCAAGAATCAGGAATAGGTTCTCAAGGTCATTTACTTTATAAATTTGCTTATAATTTGCTTATAATTGGTCTTTCTCACCCTCCTTTTTATATGTTAGATCTCCTTGGCACCAAAACTGAAATCGAGGCTGGGAGGACAGCATACTTCTTTAGGTTCTGTGCGTTAAAGGGATCTGTCCTTGGTGGCAGTGGTAGCTGGGAGTGTTTCATGACATGGTTATATGAACCTCCGTTCTTCCTGAGGACCTACTAGGGAGGCCATATCTATCACCCTACACTGCTAAAATTCAGGATATCATGTTTGTAAAGTACAGGGTCAGCAAAAAAGAGGGACACCCTCAATGACATGGATTGACACAATAGCTACAACAATGGGCTGAAAGATGCCAATAATTATGAGAACAGCACAGAACCAGGCAACGTTTCGTTCTGTTACACATCAAGTCACTGAAACTTGGCACTAACTCAATGGCAACCAACAACAATGCAATGCTGTCTGACTATCCTCTGGGTCATCCCTTGGCTACTGGCTTTGAAAAACACAAGAGTATTCAGTAGTATAAAACGAGAAGTTGAACCAGACGTCCTGGGCGTTAGCTCTGGTGTTTCATTTTCCTCTCTGTAAAACTGTGTCATTGAGCTAACTGGACTATACGGTGTCCCCCAAATCTGATATTCAATTATTTCAGGGCAAATGCTGCAATTTACTACACTTTGAATTTATTTCTGGCCCACGTGTCCTTTAATTGGTTGAATGATGTCTATGTCATAGTGCTCATAGAAAATTACGTTGAAATCTATAGTGCAGCTAATGGAGAAATCTCAACTGTATAAAGAGAATAACTAGTCTGACAACTTGCTTTTAATGAAGAATTTTTTTCAAAAGTTATTTCTTACCTATTACTATAAATAAAAACCTTTTTATACAAAATTGGTAGAGTTTAATTGAAAATAATATTGAACGTAATACAAACATACCCATTTATATAATTTTCTAACTCCACATGAATAGTGATGGGGATATTTCCAACAGATTTAAGGTTTCTAAGAAAGTATTTTTTAAGAAAAAAAAATGCAACTATGTACAAAAGACATTATGAAAAAACAAACCCTTTCCTCACATATATAGGTTGTAGGTTAAGTCACGAGCCCTGGTGGCACTGGGATTAAGAGCTCAGCTGCTAACCAAAAGGTTGGAAGTTCAAATCCACAAGTCACTCCTTGGAAACTCTATGGGGCAGTTCTGTTCTGTCCTATAGGGTCACTATGAGTCAGAATCAAGTCTATGGCATCTAGTAAAAACAGGTTAAGTCAATTTCTTCTGTATTTGAATTTATGGGTTGTGTTACCCCCACCAAAAGATATGTTCAAGTCTTAACCCCTACTACCTGTGCAGAGCCCTGGTGGTGCAGTGGTTAAGAGCTCGGCTGCTAACCAAAAGGTCAGCAGTTTGAATCCACCAGCCACTCCTTAGAAATGCTATGGGGCAGTTCTAATGTCCTACAGGGTCGCTATGAATCAGAATTGACAGCAACGGGTTTGCTTTTTTTTGGTTTACTACCTGTGAATACAACCTTATTGGGACATATTGCAGATGTAATTAGTTAACACGAGGTCATACTGGTATAGGGTGGGCCCTAATCCAGTTTGATTGGCGGCCCTATAAAAACAGAAGAGACACACAGACAGAGAGACGGGGTGGACAGTCACATGAAGATGGAGGCAAAAATGGGAGTTATGATGCCACAAACCAAGGAACGTGGGGAGCTACCAGAAGTTGGAAGAGGCAAAGAAGGATCTTCCCCCAGAGCCTTCAGAGAGAACACAGCACTGCCAACTCCCTGAATTCAGAAGTTCAGCCTCCACAACTGTGAGGCAATACATTTATGTTGCTTTAAGTCACTCAAATTGTGACAATTTGTTATGGCAGACCTAGGAAATGAATACATTTGAGTTACATAATTTTGAAAGGGAAGACCAACATACAGTTTTATTTTACATTTCACAGGAAGACATTTGTAGTGGATACCTATGGTATTACCTGCCCAATTCACAATCACCACCTCTTCCTTAACTGTGCCTCTGACTCATTTGGGAGCTGTGGGATGTGTGTATATTTGAGGGTGTATACGTGTTGATGTGTGTATGTATGGATGTGTGTGTATGTAGGTGATCCAAAAGAAAATTTTATGTACCATGGTCCTGATTTGTTCATTGTACACAGTTGACTGTAATAAGGTACCTAACCAGACTCAAACCAAGTTCTTTTCCTCAAAATGTGGAAATTGTGAGAATGAGACCTGAGCAAGAGAGTTTCAAAGAGACAGAGAAAGACTTACCTTCTTGGGTGGCTGACCCATAACATTTGGCCAAGGAATCAAGGGATAGTTAATTTTCAGCTACTATATGAAACAGGCAATCGGAGTGTTTTAATCAGGGTGCTTTTAGATACCTGTTCAGAAATCTCCATTAATTCTACATTATCAATATTTATTAAATTACATATTGAGATATTCAGGAGGTAGAATGGACATCAGGACTGTATGATCATGTGTATTAACAATGTCTTCAAGCGCTCAGTTCTTCTCTCTGCTTTATCATCTTCAATGTTGTTTTTATCTTTCACCTGATGAAAATATGGCTGCATCCATATCAGTTATTGCACTTGGGTATGATACCTCCCATAGTGATGAATCTTTCCCAAGAATACCTCCAGCAGATTTTTCCCTGGCAACTCACTGGTCACAAATGGGTGATATGGCTATTCCTGGGTCAGTCACTATCAGAGGGAACGCAACTACTTCTGGACCCAGTGGAGGCATCTCAGCATACATTTGTATGTGAAGGTGGGGCCAGCTTCTCCTGAGACAAACTGCTGAATAAGTGAGAGAATAACCTGAACAAAAGAGGTTGTGCCAGGAAGGAAGAAGGGGGAAAATGATATTGGTTAGACAAGAAAAGAAGTCTGCTGACAGAAAAAGAGGATCGATGATAAAGACACAGAAGAACACAAATGTAAGATGTGGAGAAAGGCAATATTGCATTTGGCTTAAACTAGGAGAGTTTGGGAGTCCCTGGGTGGTTCAAGTGGTTAATACACTCAGCTGCTAGCCAGAACATTGGAGGGTGGAGGCCTGGCTATTTACTTCCGAAAAGCAGCCACTGAAAACCCTATGCAGCAAGTTCTACTCTGACTCACATGATGTTGCCATGAGTCAGAGTTGATGGCAACTGGTTTTTTTCTTTTTGGTTAGCTGAGGTTGATATCTATTATTTTCAATCAGAAGTCCTAACTAAATAGCTTAAAAAATTAAAATCAAAAAGCTTTTTGGGCTATTTAGGGAAAAGACCATTTTTATTTTAACACTTTATCTAGTTTGGGAATGGATTTTAGGTAACCAATAAGCTGCTTGTTTATTTTATATATCAAATGAGCCAATGCTCTTCAACCAAAGACCTGTATTTCTGCAGCTGAACAAGCTGGTCTTATTAATTATTAACGCAAGGGAAGTGCACTTCATGGGCAACAATTGGGGCATCTCAGTACGAGGGTATTACCAAAAAAAAAAAAAAAAAAAGTTGCAGTCGAGTCAATTCCGACTCAATTCCGACTCATAGAGACCCTATAGGACAGAACAGAACTGCCTCACAGGGTTTCCAAGGAGCAACTGGTGGATTCGAACTGCCAACCTTTTGGTTAGCAGCTGAGCTCTTAGCCAATGTGCCATCAGGGCTCCAAGAAGGTGTTAGAAAGGATTTATTATAGGATTTGGAATCCTGCTAGATGATTTCTGAGGAGGGCTTAAGGAAGCAGGGCTTTACACTGGGTTGGGTCTGTCAAGAAGGAGGTGTGATTCAGTATTTTAATAAATCTTATTTAGACAGAGGGAAAATGAGAGCAAGGCTACAGCTGTAATTGGTAAAAACAAACAAAAAAACATAGCAATCATCATATTAGCCAGGCAGGACAGTATTTTGTATTTTTGTAGCTTGCACAGGAACCTTATTCTGTCTGTTCCTAGACAAATGTGGAATGCATAGTAGACCTGACTTATTATAAACCCATTTTAGGCTCCAAGTCATGGTAACACTGTCATGTCTCTAAGGAAAAATTTTCTTAACATCCCTCTCAAAACTATTTGATATTTATCTTGTACGACACATACTTAGTTCATCCACTATCAATACCTTTGGTTGAAGTAGTCATAAATTTTATAAAAATTAAGATGACAACATTTACAGGAATAAATTGTGTTAAATTATGATCACTTTATAGGTTTTATATTGTGGTCCTAAAATGAGCTTTTAAGTATTTTACCATACAAGAGAGTGATTGGTCCATAGCTTCACAAAATGCTAACTCAAAGTACAATTAAGTCACACCTAGAAATAATTTTAAGTGATTGTTGAATTTTCTTAAAGACATTCTTTAAATGAAAAAATGCCTATATTCACAAGTCTCTTTTTTTAAAAAAATAACAAAATAGAGAAGCTTTAGTCATATTGACAATTTTGAAATTGAAGAAAAAAAGACTAAAAATCCAAAAAAAATCCTGTAGGTGGCAGTCTAACTCTAAATAATGAATTAAGCTCTCTTGCTTGTTGACTTCTATCCTTGGAAAGCACTTAAGAGTTTTAAAAAGTCAAATAACACTTTATACTTCTCCCTTTACCATTATTTTGCAATAAGTCTGGATTCTTAAATCTTTTGTACACAGTCATTTAAGTAAGATGCGCTACTTAAAATCTTAGGTAAATTAAAAATAAGTATGACATGTAATAGGATAGTACTTCTAAATCAACTGGAGTTGAAAGATATGTTTGCTCCATTTTTAATTTACGAGCTATTGTAAGCACTTAAAATAATATGATAAAGTGCAAAAAATCTCTTTTATTTAATATTTCCAAAATAAGATAGATAGCTGCCATCCAGTTGACTGACTCACGGAGACCTTATGTACGACAAAACAAGTCGACTTGGACTCACAAGACCTCTTGTATAGTAGAACAAAATGTTGCCCAGTCCTGTGCGACCTTCATGATCAGTGGTATGTTTGAGTCCATTGTTTTAGCAATTGTGTTAACCTATCTATCCCACTGAGGGTCTCCTTTGTTTTTGCTGACTCTCAACTTTAATTACCATGATGTCCTTTTCTAGTGATTGGTCTTTCCTGATGACGTGTCCAAAGGAAGCGAGCCAAAATCTTGCCATCCTTGCTTCTAAGGAGCATTCTCGTTGTATTTCTTCTAAGCTTTCACATGCATATGAGGTGATTGAAAAGACCATGGCTTGGGTCAGGTGTACCTTAGTCATCAAAGTGGCACCTTTGCTTTTTAAAACTTTAAAGAGGTCTATTGCAGCAGATTGGCACAATGCAATATGTCATTTGATTTCTTGACTGCTGCTTCCATGGACATTGATTGTTGATCCAAGAAGAATGAAATCAGAGACAACTTCAATTTCTTCTTCATTTATCATGATACTGTTTATTGGTCCAGTTGTGAGAATTTTTATTTTCTTTATGTTCAGGTGTAATCTATACTGAAGGCTGTAGTCTTTGACCTTCATTAGTATTATCCTTTGATATTATATCCATTGATATTCAAATTCCCAATTACTAACTCTTTCCTTCATGTTACCACTGTGTTATGTCTCTACGGTTGCCGTATACATTTCTACATTTAACAACGTATTTCTTGTCAACTCTTTTTGAAGTTGAATATATTTTCCTCCTAGTTTATTCTTTTACTGAATGTATAGCCCTTCACCCATCACGATTTCTGGATTTATGTGTGGGTTTCTTTCCAACTCACCTGTTTCTGCAGGTCAAAGTCCTAGATGGCATAGTGGTTAAGAGCTACGGCTGCTAACCAAAAGGTGAGCAGTTCAAATCCACCAGGCGCTCCTCAGAAACTCTATGGGGCAGTTCTACTCTGTCCTATAGGTTCACTATGAGTCAGAACTGACTTGATGGCAATGGGTTTATACACCCACAAAATACCATTAAAACTAGCCCATGCTCTATTTAGTAGGCTGAAATTCCTGTCCTATTCTTCCCAAGATACTTTTTGTTTTATCTGAAAGATATTTCCTTAAGATATTCCTTACTTTCATGCAAGTTCAATTATGTCTTTAAAAATAAATTTATTCAATAGAACTTAAAATTGACCATTATAAAAATATTCTATAGCAGCCAATTTTAAGTTCTATTTAATAAATTCATTTTATGCAAAGGCATTCGACTGTGTGGATCATAACAAATTATGGATAGCATGGCGAAGAATGAGACTTCCAGAACACTTAATTGTGCTCATGAGGAACCTGTACTTAGACCAAGAGGCAGTTGTTCAGACAGAACAAGGGGCTACTGCGTGGTTTAAAGTCAGGAAAGGTGGCCGTCAGAGTTATATCCTTTTATCGTACTTATTCAATCTGTATGTTGAGCAAATAATCCGAGAAGTTGGACTATATGAAGAAGAATGGGGCATCAGGATTGGAGGAAGACTCATTAACAACCTGCGTTATGCAGATGACACAACCGTGCTTGCTGAAAGTGAAGAGGACTTGAAGCACTTACTGATGAAGATCAAAGACCAAAGTCTTGAGTATGGATTACACCTCAACATAAAGAAAACAAAAATCCTCACAACTGGACCAATAAGCACCATCATGATGAATGGAGAAAAGATTGAAGTTGTCAACGATTTCATGTTACTTGGATCCACAATCAACACCCATGGAAGCAGAAGTCAGTAAATCAAATGACACATTGCATTTGGCAAATCTGCTGCAAAAGATCTCTTTGAAGCATTAAAAAGCAAAGATGTCACTTTAAGGACTAATGTGTGCCTGACTCAAGCCATGGTGTTTTCAATTGCCTCATATGCATCTGAAAGCTGGATAATGAATAAGGTAGATCGAAGAAGAATCGATGCATTTTAATTATGGTGTTGGCGAAGAATATTGAATATACAATGGACTGCCAGAAGAATAAACAAATCTGTCTTGGAAGAAGTACAGCCAGAATGCTCATTAGAAGCAAGGATGGTGAGACTTTGTCTTACATACTTTGGACATGTTATCAGGAAGGACCAGTCCCTTGGGAAGGACATCACGCTTGGTAGAGTAGAGGTTCAGCGAAAAAGAGGAAGACCCTCAAGAAGATGGACTGACCCAGTGGTTGCAACAATGGGCTCAAGTATAACAATGAGAGTGAGGATAGCGCAGGACCAGCTCGATGGCCCCTAACAACATCAAAACATTCCAGTAATACTGACTGAAAAGAACAACAACAAAAAGAGTATTAATTATCACACTTAGCGATCTATGATATGGAGCTGATATGGCCTGCTCAATGAAGTCAGTATATCTGTTTGTTTTCTCGTTCATTGCTCAGCTATCCCTACAGTTTTGGTGTCCTTCTCATAGTCCAAGATGGCTTGACAATCTGAACACATTCTAGAGAGGAAAGAGGAAAAGCTGCAATAGAAAATACTTACATTCATGATCCCTTGTGGAACACAATCCTGACATTGCACATATAATTTTCACTCACAAGATAATGACAAAAACTTAGTCACATAGCCCAAACTCAACTGCAAATGAAATCTGTATCCTGGATGTCTATGCCCAGCTAAATATTTTCTACCACAAAACAGGAAAAGCAAAGACATTAGAGGCAACAAGCAGTCTCTGCCATGGAGTGTTTCCCAGCTATCAGGATCATTATATCATCATATCTGGAAATAATTCTTGGCAACCTTTCCATCCACATCTCATGCCATTCTCCCCATCCGGCTAACCAAACTCCAGCCACCCCGGTATTCCTTAAAACAGACCAGCATCATTTCTTCCACAGGGCTTCGTACATGTTCTCCTTGCCTACAATGTTCTTTCTCATATTATTTAACAGCTGGATCTTTGTCTTTCAGGACTCAGTTTAAACACTACCCTATCTAAAGCAGCCTATTGCCTCCATCCCCATTATTTTTTATCCTAACTTCATTTGCAATTTCTTCAGAAAGGTCACGACTTCTAGTTAACGTATTATTTATTTTCCACTATTTTCCACTATTTGTCTCCATCGCAGGTATGTAATCTTCAGGGTGGCCAAGGTTATATCTATTTATTACTCCCTCACCTCCAACTATATTTCAAACACCCAGTCCAGTGCCCTGCATGTAGTAGATGTTCAAAACACACTGGTTGAAAGAATGCATTTAATATTTTATTTGACTTAGTAGTAAAGTGGGTTGTCTTCTCTACTCCATTTTTAGCTTTGTGATGGGAGACAGGGGAACTTGCTCTTCTCTGTCTCCACACCTTAAGTGCCATGTATTGCACGTGGGATGCACTCAGCTTTTGTTGAATGAATAAATTGAGAAATAAATGTCTGCAACATATAACATTTTTAGATAATTCAAACAGTTTTGAAAATTTAATGGACACAAAATTCAGGGAAGAGAAGCATATAGTTTTGGGAGAGGATTGCCAACCAGTAAAATAAAGGCAAAAATAAATTAGGTATTCGGCCATTTAAAAAAAAATTTAAGCTAAATTTCAGTGTGACATCTGAGTTGGGGCTGGTCTTTGGTATTGAGTTTGATTCATATTGCATTTCTCATAAAAAACGGCAGAGATAGTGCAATTGCTGAAGAATCTTTAGAGAAATGCTTAATCCAGATTATTAAAAGTTTCCAAAAATGAAAATATCACCCCAAAGAAAAATATGATGGGATTAATCTAATAACATTGAGCACAAAGGCATATCTACAGAAAATTATATTTATCATATTAACTTTTGTGTATACACAGTGTAGCTTTTACCCAATGTGCGATTTGTTAATACCAATTTGTTTCTTATTTAATAGAGATTACTTATCTAAGTGGTTAGTTTCTCTTATTTCATGCTTTTTTTATTTTTCAGTAAATTAATCTGTCTGATTAAATGGCTATGCTAATGGAGCATATATCTGACTCAAGAGTTAACATTTTATTCTTTTGTATAGTACCATTTTTTTCTCAAAGATTGAAAATTTTACTCAAATAAAGAGAAATATTTTGATGATTGACTCTAAAAGTCCTTCTTAATCAAGCAAAGCTAAGTTTATTAAACTTAGTGCAACAGGAGAGAATGGAATCTTAACAGAATCTTGGTAGTGACTCAAAAAGAGGTGCTGCTTTACTATATGAAGAGGTAAATGTTTTATCCCAGAACATTTTAGCACGGGGATAAGAAAAGATAATTAATTGTAGTACTGTTCAACATAGAGACATTATCTTCACTTCTGTTCTCAGATAAAAATTCATAAAATGCAGAAGCTACTACAGTGACTGACTGACTGTAATTTCCACCAAGAACGTAAAATTAGTCATCAAATTCATTTAAAAACGGACAAATGGCAAATGTGTTTTTGTGACCTACAACTGAAGAGGCTCATGAAGAATTGAGAGAAGACTGAGATGTAACAACTAAAAAAAATAAACACAGAATATTAGAAAAGAAGAGAGTAAACTAGACTTCTTTTGGTATGAATAATAAATAAATAAATAAATAATCGATCCAGTCTGGGTGGTGATGCTGGTGAGGAAATGGATGGATTATTCTATTGTCTTTTTCAATGAGGTGTTTGCCAGACAACTGTCAGATGCCTACCTAATATCCACTGTCTCCTTATTTTGTAACTGAACCCCATTTTTATTAGCGTTGGAGCCCTGGTGGCACAGTGGTTAAGAGCCTGGCTGCTAACCAAAAGGTTGGCAGTTCGAATCCACCAGCTGTTCCTTGGAAACCCTATGGGGTAGTTCTGCTCTGTCCCATAGGGCCCATATGAGTCGGAATCGACTCAATGGCAATGGATTTGGTTTTTTTTTTAACGTGCAGGTAAAATAACCTTTCCAGCCTTCCTTGGAGCTAAATGTGGCCTTCTGTCCTTTCCAAATAGATAAAGAAAAATCTCACTGAGCCCTGGACTTCATTTAATATTTACTGACCCTCTAATATGTGCTAGGAATTATTTATCTAGACTATGGTGTGCAATGATGGACTTTAAAGATGTGAATAAATCCCCACTGATTTTCAAGAAAATTTTATACTTTCAAGAGCTAACTAAGTGTGTAGAAATATCCATCTAGAAGATTAGTAAGTGACTTTTTGAGTTTTCCCTTCACTGAGCAAATAATTCCTCATTTTAATTATTGTATGCCAGTAAACATCTATTCTGGGAAAGATAACCACAATCTGACTCACATTATTGTGGATAATTCTGTATATATCCAGATAATTCTGTATGTATCTAGACTTTGTAGGTTTTTTGAAGGTATACAATACGTAATACTCCTGGCTAAATGTGTGTACCTAGATGTGTTGCTTAGTTTTAAATTAAAATTTCCATAATATACTGATGATATAAGGTAGAGAAAGTAAGACTTTTAATAAGTGCTTCCTATATATTTTCCGTATTTTCTATTCTTCTGTATGTAACTATCCTTTTGTTACATTTTCTTTGATGGTAAAGAGAGTCATTCATCCTCTGTGTAAAAGCCTTTCATACAATTTAGGACTGTTTTTCCTTTATTTAAACTGGATAATCTCCTTACATTTATCTGTCATAGTAGGTATTATTTTATGCCACAGAAATTGTGGAATCTTCTCTAAATTCTTCATTAGCTTCTTCAATTGCAGTTCACAAAAATCACATTTACCATTTGTTCATTTTTTAAAAGAATTTGAAAACTAATTCTGCTATCTTAGTGGAAATTGAGTATTTCCTCCCATAAATTTTATCTAAAACATTTACACCACAGTATTTTTACATTTATCAATTATCCCTTTACAAAAATAATAGCATGATCTTTTCTAATTTATAAGCAGTAAGCCAAAATAAATTTTTTTTTAAAAATGGTACTTCGACGATTCTTTCTTTAGTGCTTTGGAATATAAACTCTAGTGTAATACAGATTTAAAATTCATTTTTCATTTTTAATACAGTTTCCTTAAGCTTTCATTTGTATTCTTTCAACTGTATTAGTTTTCTTTTTCTCAGTTCACCACTCCTTCTTAAATTGTATGTTCAAAAGAACCTCAAATACTGTATCAGACAGCATACTCTTCAGGTTTTAGTATCCCTCCCCAGAAAATTAGGGAATTGAATTAGATGAGCTCTCAGATTACCTTCCAGCTTTGGGTTAGAAGCTGTCAAAGATAAAGGGAACTCCTTTTTTTTTCTTTTCTGATATACTGAATTTCTATTTCTCTTTCTGTCTTTGTAAGTTGTGCCACATCTCCTTCTTTGACTTTTTAGGGTTTCCTTTGTATCTCTCCTACCAATCTTTTGTAACTTAGAAGCAATCCCATTTGTATTTCAGATCCTTATGGAATTCTTATACTCAGTGTAACCTTGACACCTTATGAAGAATGGGATGGCTTCAGATATCGCCCCAGGGCTATGGGAAGGAAAAATCAGAGGGTCTCACTTGAAAGAAGTGGGATGTTACATTTTATTTCTGGGAGGCAATGATTTTGCCAGAGGGGAGAGTCATTCTACCTTGGCAGTGTTTTGTTTTTTGAAAAAACGTTTATACTTTTGCATCTTTATCCTTGGTCTCTTGTGCCTGAACCTACAAGTCTGCTAAATCCTTCAATGACTTTTTTTCACACTACATACAACACTCTTTCAAATGCAAGGTCAGGGTATAAGTCTCTTTTGATATCAAGGTTGTAAAATGAGAAGTGCTGCTTATTTCAGATAATTTTTTTTTTTAGTCGTCCCATAAAAGTTTTATTCTTGCACACATAATATACAATTTTTACATTTCAGTAAAAAAATAGAATAAAACTGAGAAACGAGAATAATAATGTTTGTGACTACTGAATGACAGAATGCATGGCTGGATGATACATTGAAAGGGCATTTATTTCACCCCTTTATGTTCACATAAATTTGCTTTTAAATCAGATGGGGAATGGGTCTGAAATCCTTCCATGTTGCTTTGCGGCATCAAAGTCTAAGCTTTGTTTTCAACACACAACATAGTTTAACTTACTCATGGTTTAGTTTATTTTACCTAAGTCACTGGTTTTCAGAAAATAATTGGCTTTTAAGACGACTGGGAAAGATTAGCTGGGCATGACTTCTTAGCACAGTCTAACTGTGATTTCCTCTCATGCTTTGAGGTCTAAAAGGAAAGGCATTTGCAGGTTTTCTTTTGAATCCTCATCTCTCTAAGTGAGTCCTGCTTTACTAAGACCTAAGTGTGAATTCTTCATTAAGTCACTCAGATTCATACTTCAAGGCTTACACAAAATGATTTCATTCTTAAAGTTTGGGGAATATATAAATGTTAAAAGAGCACATTTTTAAAAAAAGACCAGATTTACTGGCCTAAAGGAGACTGGAGAAACCCCGAGAGTATGGCCCCCAGACACCCTTTTAGCTCAGTGGTAAAGTTACCTTCAAGGTTCACTGATCAGCCTGCGAGTGGACAGCCCAGTAAAACCATGAGAGTTGCGAGGTACAGGAGTCCAGTGACAAGGCCCAGAAGGCAGAAGGGGAGTAGGAAGCTGATGATAGGGAACACAAAGTACAGTAAGGATATTGTTGATGTGTTGTGAGATTGTTAACCATTGTCATAGGGCAACATTTGTAGTAACTGTTAAATGGGAGACTCTTTTGTCCTGTAAGCCT
>NW_004444035.1:8582360-8594259 GCF_000243295.1 Trichechus manatus latirostris | reverse complement strand
AAAAAAAAAAAAAAAGAGCACACTTTTTCTTTTTTTGACTTATTTAAAAAGTAATTATATAAAACAATAAGTATATAATTGTGTTGTTGGGCCTAAACACATAGCAATATGCTTGCCAATATATATAATATGCGTTGCCAGTGACAACACAAAGTGGTGGAGGCAAAGCTGAGACAATCACAACAAATGGTAATTTGAATTTATAGGACTAAGTGAAGCACACCAGAAATAAGAAGCTACCAACACACAAATGTGTGTGTGTGTGTACAATAAACACTGTAAATATATGCTTGTTCCCCTTTCTTCTCTCAGCTTCTTTAAAACATATGAAATTATATAAATAAATAGTTACAACACTTCATTGTGTCCTATTGGGTATATATCATATACAGATATAATACCACAAAAGAGAGGGGAAAAGGAATCATGATATAGAAAAATAAATTTTATTTTTTATTCTACATAGAATTAAATCATTTGTGTTCTCCACAGAGAACTAATATAAAGAATATATAAATAATGATTATACATTTCTGTACCTCAGTGGAATCAAGTTAGTATAAACGTGAAGTAGACTCTGATAAGTTAAGATTTATATGGTAAGCCCTAGAGCAGCCAGTGAGAAAATAACTAAAAAAGAATAGCAAAAAATCATTAATGAAATTAAAATATTACATTAGAAAATATTTAATTAATGCAGAAGAAGGTAGTAAAAGAGGAATAAAACATACATGAGAAGGATAGAAAACAAAAAAGTAAAATTGCAGATGTAAATTCAACTGTATCAATAACAACATCAAATGTGAATGGATTGAACAAGCCAATCAAAAGGTGGAGAATGTCAGACTGGATTAAAAAAAATCTGACTATATACTGTCTACAGGTCCTCATTTTAGATTCAAAGTTACAAATAGATTAAAATTAAAGGATGGAAAACCATACATCATCCAAACAGCAACCACCGGAAAGGTAGAATGGCTATACTAAAATGAGACCCCCCCCAAAAAAAATTAATAGAAAAATGCTACAGAGATAAAAAGGGACATTTTATTAAAGAGTCAGTACCTCAAGAAGACATAACAATTATAAATACATATGTACCTAACAAGAGAGACCCAAAATGCACTAAGCAAAACTGACAGAAATCAAGGGACAAACAGTTGATTCAACAAACATAGTTGGTGACTTCAAAATCCCACTTTGAATAATAGAAAAGAAAAACATGGCAGAAGATCAACAAGGATATAGAAGACTTTAACAACTCTATAAACCAATTAGACCTAAGAGACCTCTCTAGAAGACTCCAACCAACAACAGCAGAATATACACATTTTTCTCAAGTGCATATAGAACATTCTCTTGGATAAACCATATCCTAGGACATAAAACAAACCTCATTAAATTTAAAAGGATTGAAATAATACAAAGTAGGTTCTCCAAACACAATGAAATAAATAACAAAAAGAAATTTGGAAACTCATAAGAATGTGGAGATTAAACAACACAATATTAAATAACCAATGGGTCCAAGAAGTCATAGGGAAAGTAGAAAATACTTCGAGATAAATGAAGATACAACACACCAAAACTTACGAAATGCAACTGCTACAGTGTTTAGATTTATAGTTATAAATGCCTATGTTAAAAAAGAAGATCTCAAATCAATAACCTAATCAATAACCTAATCTTCCATGTCAACACGGTGGAAAAGAACACATTAAATTTAAATAAAGGAGAAGGAAGGAAACAACACAAACTGGAGAGAAATTAATGGAACACAATCATATGCCAACAAATTAAATAACTTAGAGGAAATGGGAAAATTCTTGAAATACACAAACTCAACTACCAAAACTCAAGAAGAAATGGATAATGTGAATAGACTTACAACCACAAAGGATTAAAGCCATAAAAACCAACCAACCAACCTATTCAAAGAAAAGCCCAGGCCTAGATGCTTTCACCGGTGAATTCTACCAAATATTTAAAAAAGAATTAAGAATTAATTTTTACAAACTCTTCCAAGAAAACAGAAGGACACTTTCCAACTCATTCTGTGCAATACAGCCCTGATGACAAAACCAGATAGAGAAATCATTAGGAAAGAAAACTACAGACCAATATCTCTTAAAAATATAGACGCAAAAATCTCTCAACAAAATTCTAGCAAAGTGAATCCAGCAACATATAAAAAGGATTACACACCATGATCAAGTGAGATTCATGACAGGAATTCCAGGTGGTTTAGTACTTAGAAACCAATTAATGTAATGCACCATATAAGAAGAATAAAAAATAAAAACAGAACAATCATCTCAAAAGATGCAGAAAAAGCATTGGACAAAATCCAACATGTTTTCATGATAACAATACTCAACAAACTAGGAATAAAAGGGGATTTCCTCAAGCTAAAAAACGGCATTCACAAAAAACCCACAGCTAACATAATACTTAACAATGAAAAGACTGCGTGCTTCCCCACTAAGACTTAGAACAAAACTGTCTCTACATATGTTGAAAATCCTATAGCATCTATTAAAAAGCACCAGAAATAAAAAAACAATTCAACAGGAATGCAGGATATAAAATCAATGTATAAAAATCAATTGTATTTCTATATGCTAGCAATAAACAATCCAAAATGAAATTAATATTTGGCAATGATTTCTTACATATGACATCAAAAGCACAAGCAACAAAAGAAAAACTAGATAAACTGGACTTCATCAAAATGAAAAACCTCTGTGCTTCAAAAGACACTATCAAGAAACTGAAAGGACTCCCACAGAATGAGAGATGCAACTTGCAAAATGTATGTAGAATATGCAAAGTTACTTAAAGGACTACGGTGTGCCTGACCCAAGCCATGGTGTTTTCAATCGCCTCATATGCATGTGAAAGCTGAACAACGAATAAAGAAGAGCAAAGAATAATCGATGCCCTTGAATTACATGTTGGCAAAGAATACTGGATATACCATGGACTTCCAAAAGAATCAACAAATCTGTCTTGGAAGAAGTACAGCCAGAATGCTCATTAGAAGCAAGGATGGTGAGACTGCCTCTCACATACTTGGGACATGTCATCAGGAGGGACCAGTCTCTGGAGAAGGACATCATGTCTGGTAGCGTAGAGGATCAGAGAAAAAGAGGAAGACCCTCAACGAGATGGAATGACACAGTGGCTGCAACAATGGGCTCAAGTATAACAATGATTGTGAGGATGGCACAGGACCAGGCAGTGTTTGATTCTGCTGTACATAAGGTCACAATGAGTCTACGAGTCGGAACTGACTGGAAGGCACCTAACAACAACAACATCTAGAATATACAAAGAACTCTTACAACTCAATAATAAAAAAGCAAAAACAACCCAACTGAGAATTGGGGAAAGGAACTGACTAGACATTTTTTTTAAAGAAGATAAACAAATGGCCAATAAGCACATGAGAAAACGTTCAACATCATTAGTCATGAAGTAAATGCAAATCAAAACTACTATGAAACACAGTTTCGCCCTGCTAGGGTGGATATAATCAAGAAAAGACAATAACAAGTGTTGGTAAGGATAAGGGGAAATCAGAACACTTATACATTGCTGGTGGGAATATAAAATGGTGCAGCCGCTTTGAAAAAAGAGTTTGGCAGTTCCTCAAGAAGTTAAACACACAGTTACAATTTGACCCAGCAATGCCATTCTTAGGTATATACCTAAGAGGAATAAAAGCATATGTCCATAAAAACTTGTAAAACAAAAAATAAGTCTTGTACATTAATGTTTATAACAGCGTTATTCCTAATAGGAAAAAAAGTGAGCAACTTAAATGTGTACACTAGGCTCTCGTGTATCTACGGGTTCTGCACCCGTGGATTCAACCAACCACGGATGGAAAATATTGGGCGAGGAGAGAGAACAGTTCCAGGGACTGGGGGCAACCCGAGGGCAGCACGAGGCAAGGCAGGGTTCGCCTGGGGAAGGAAGAAGCTCCCGGGGGGCGGAGGAAGCCGCACCCCGACACATTCTGGACAAGTGAGGACACTAGGAATGGGGTCATGAACTTACCCTCGGGGGATTCCTGGCCTGACCGAGGATCTGGGGAGCATGTTTGCAGCAGAGGTCTCGGCCGGAAGGAGAGAACACAGTTTGCAAGCCCGGGACCTAGCACTCCGTGCACGGTGTATGTGCGCTGTCCACAGTCACCCAGGACCTCCTCCCTGAGGACCCCTGGCTCGGGGCGGCCGCGGCGGGAGCCCCGATGCAGCTGTCCTTCAAAGTGCCTGCTCTGTCGGGCGCCTCACTTGGCCCTGACCTGGCCCACCACCACCATTCCACTTCAGAGCGAATCACTGTTCATTCCTGTGGTATGTAAAATAATAATTAATAATAATAACGTGCCATTTTATATTAGGGACTTGAGCATTCACGGGTTTTGGTATGGGGAGGGATGTCCTGGAACCAGTCCCCCACGGATACCGAAGAACGACTGTATGAATAAACAAAATGTAGTGTATCTATACAATAGAATTTTTTTTTGGCCATAAAAAGGTAATAAAGTACTGATACATGCTACAACATGGATAAGACCTGAAAACATTAGACTAAGCGAAAGAACCCAGTCACAAAAGACCCGGTATTTTATGATTTCATTGATACGAAATGTCCCGAATAGGCAAATCCATAGATACGAAAATAAATTTGCAGTTGCCGAGGCTGAAAGGGATGGCGGTGTGGGGTGTGATAGGTAAATGATACGGGGTTTCTTTCTGTGGTGAGAAAAATGTTCTGGAATTATATAGTGGTGATAGCACAGCTGTACGAACATACTAAAACCCATCGAATTGTAAACTTTAAAAGGGTAAATTGTATAACTTGTGAATTAGACTCAATAATGCTGTTACCGAAAAAAAATCGTATTTCTACTTCATTCTGTAAAATTTTCAAAATGTTAAAAACAGTTCTCATACAAATACATAGTATGTGCCAAAGTTTGTTTTTTAACTCATTAAGAAATGCATACACACACACACACACACACACACACACATACACACACACGTATGCTGGAATAAGTTGCTAGTTAGATACCAAACTGGTATAGTGTCCTTTACAGGATAATAAAGACATAAAGTTTGAATTTATCTTCTTTATAAAATCATTTCTGTAGACGACACTCATTTCCATTTCACAAGTCTTCTACAATGTAGTAGCTCAAACCGTTTAGCACTTGACTACCAGCTGAAAGATTGGCAGTTCGAACCCACCCAGAGATGTCTTGGGAGACAGGCCTGGGGATCTGTTTCTGAAAGTTCACAGCCTTAAAAACCCTATGGAGGAGCTTCACTTTGCACACGAGGTAGCCATGAGTCGGCATGGACCCCACAGCAACTAGCAACAACAATATGGTTTTTTTTATAGTCTGGGCCCTGATTAATAGCACACAGAAAATCTCCGCTAGAGACTTAGGTCGGTCTGAACTCTGCTTGCTCGACAGTGCTCTAGACTCATGGGAAAAGGGCAAGAAGTCATCCTTTAGCCTTAAATTTGTAACTTTTAATATTCTTAATACTTGAGTATTCACTGCATTACTTAAGTACACTTAATACTCCTGTATTGTCTACTACTGTACTGACATTCAGCTTTACTCAAGGACTGAAGTGGCCAGTGACCAGTAGCATGCTCTCCTGGATATCAGTCATCAATAACACACACACACACATACACACACACGCACGCACGCACGCACGCGCGCACACATGCATGCACGCACTCCAACAAATTTACATACGAGTGATAGATACATATGCAGAGTTTGGAAATGGATGTTGATCTTCTTTTATGGCTAAAAGATTATCATTAGTTATTTGGAAGGGCGCGTGCCTATTATCATTTTATTACTTTTCAAACCCCAAATTACGCTTCTTTGCTCAACTTTGTAATACTGGAGCCACATCCTCTAAACACTTTACCTTTAACAGTTGGCATAATGTTAAGCTTTACCAGTATAAGGCTCTGGAGGAGTAGTAGAGGCATTTAAGGGGCTTCCCTTCCGAGATGTGGTGTGTTCTTTTTCCCTTTGGCTGTAGTGGCAGGCATCTGCCATCAGTATGTGGGTCACCCTGTGTGCACACCCCAGTGACTGACTTCTCCGTGAGTTTTGCCAGCACCCCAGACGCAGCTATCTGGTGAGTTTTGTTCTCGTCCTAGGGGTGGTGTCCCGGCAAGTTTCAGTGGCAGGTAGCTTCCCAGGGAGTATTGCTGAGATTCCTTTGGGCAATTTCCTGCTTGCCAGGCCAGCTGTGTGTGACGCCTCGGCAAAATATCCTACCATTCGTTGGGTAACGGCTGCATCTTTTCTACTCAGTTCTGAAATCAGCCTTGGTAGGGTCCTTTTCTAAACTTGTTTCTTCCTCAAGTGCTCTCTTTCAACCCTAGAGGTAGTGGCTGCCCCTTCGATGTGCTGTTTCTCTGTTTCTTAGATTATCTTTCCTCCTCTTGGTATTGAATCCCCTCTTTTAATTAGTAATTTGTTACGTTTGATTTTCTCTGTTCAAATTACTGGTGTGCTTTCTGTCCTCTAGCTGAACCCTGGATGACACAGATAGCATTTTATTAGACTTTTACCTAAGTGAAGGTCAGGGAAAATTTTTCCACATCAAAATATACAATATTTCTTCATATTTATATAAATATATCACCCAAATTTGCATGTATATTTACTGTTTTTCAAGGTTTGGATCATGGGATCTCTCCTCCATTCAGTCTCCTTGTCGCCTTTTACAAAACTGATTTTTTTCCCTAAAATTTTAATTTAGAGCACCACACTGGTTCATAATTAATTACTTATTTTCATATTTTACGTGTAACGGTGCTTATGAGACTTTTCCAGTGAAGTATACTATTCCCAGAGGAAGGGGAGCCAAAACCCTAGATAGAGTTAGCAAGAGTCTTTTTAGGTCTAGTTTAAAGGTACCTGCTATATTACTTGGACGAACCCTGTTGGTACAATGGCTAAACACTCGGCTTCTAACCAAAAGGTTGGTGGTTCAAACTCACCCAGTGGCTCCAACCCATCCATTGGCGCCACAGAAGAAAGTACCAGGCGATCTGCTTCCGTAAAGATTACAGCTGAGGAAACTCCATAGGACAGTTCTATGCTGTCACATTGAGTCATTATGAGTCAGAATCTACTTGATAGCACCCAACAACAACATATTACTTGCTATTTTAAGATTTCACTTTTAATCCATAATAGAGCTCATTCTGTTTTAACATTTTAAAAAGTGTGTTTTAAATTACCACTTAATTTATTTTACATTTTCTTTAAAATTCTTAAAGCAAATTTAAGCTCCAAGAAGAGATAAATGTTTAGCTGTAATTTTTAACTATGACTTTTTCTACTTCCTAGAACACTGCCACATTTGCCTGGAGGTGTACATCCCCCAGTTTGATATACAACAAGTACGTTGTTAAAGGCTCTTTAACACAGAGTCTTAAGCTGGCTTTTTTCAGCTTTCCCAACCTCAGCACTTGTCTAGTAGGTCTCAAACATACCAGTGTTGCCTCTTCTTGGGCTTAGAAGAATGCTTAAGCTTTGCAAGGAAAGATGCGCATGGGAAGAAATTCCAATGGGGAGCATGCCAAATTTTTGAATACTTACGGGCGTCATTCCTTCTGGGTAGCTGCTGGGCATAGGGCTGGCTGGTGATAAATTAGATCGTTCATAGATTTTATAGGAAAGGGCAGTTAGTTGTTCCGTGAACCATAAGACTGGTGCTTCCTTGTGTGAAGGTGGGGTAGTTTATGAGCCCTGTCTCCACCCCTGTGGGACAACTTAATGTTTGAACAGCATCTCTCATCGTGGTCCTTTGCTGGTTGCATGTCACCCCTGTGATATGGATATATTATTACTCCTGCTAGGTTTCCACCTTTCTAGGCATGTACCTTGTAGCCATTTCCTCTGAAAGTCATAGCTATGTTTTTTGTGCTCCAAAATTCTCATTGTCATTCTTTCTTTTGTTTCCTTTTTTATCTCTTCCCTCCCTTCCCCCCGCCCCCCGCCTCTGTTCCTGTATTTCTAACTGGGCTGCAAACTCCATGAAGAGAGGCAAGATACAAAACAAGTATTTCTATTGCGATTTGCCGACATCAACCTTTCCAGTTTCTGGGGGATATGTAGCTCTTTTAATAGCTCATTGATTCTAAAAGATCGTTTTGGAAACAAGGGAACACAATCCAATATTGGGAGATTTAAAGATTGCTTCCTACGGAAAGATTTTGCTCTTATTATATTAGATGTAATCAGGCCATACTAGAATCATACAGTTAATTCTTACCTTGTTTCCCTTGTGATTTTGCTTAGAAATGTCTCATGCAATCACTGTTTGAGATAGCAGTTATGTTACTGGAAAAGTAAACACTTAGCTTTAAATACTTTTTTTTTTTTGTATAAAAAGTGCTTGCAAAAGCCATTAATGCTTTATGATTAAAGGAAAAATCACAAATTAGAAACTGCAAAATCCAGTAAAAAATAAAGATCTCAAGCTGTTATCTAATGGAGTTAAAAAATTTAACTAAAGTCTTGTTTCTATAAGAAATATTCTGTAAAATAGTAAAGTTACAAAAAATATTTCCATTTTTTAGGGATGGTCTTATGAAATGACAAAGTCAACATTATACTCCTGTACAATCCTTTGTATTTTCTAACTTTTGATTTATATTTTTACCATTTCCTGAATTTTGAAGTGTATTGCTTTGGTAGTTGTACAGAATTCTAAATCTTATGATTATTTAAGCAAAGCTTATGCACTCAAGTTTAAGAGTTGAAGTAACTCCATTGTTTAGATGATTCTATCTAAAATTTGTACCTCTCAAGACAAAAAACAAAAAATATAACCCTTTCTCCTCAAGAAATAAAAGCCTGCACAAGAGGTATTAACACCCTCACACTCATCTTATTTCACTGAAAAAGATAGAGACTATCTTAGCGTAGCTGGATGCCAACTTGGCTTCTAATATAGACAATTTCTATCACCAGAAAAGAAAAATATATGGACAACAGAATCATTTAAAGATAAGATTTGTCATTGAGAATGGAATGTGAAATATAGTTACAGTCATTTGAACGAAACTGAGTATTAGAGAATGATCTAAATGTAGTCACTTAGCAAGGACAATAACTCGGTCATCACACTCAGTTATCTCCAGACTCTATTTATTTGAAGTACTATGTCTGCCTTTAGACAATTAAAAAAGAATCATGCATCAAACTGCATATATATGTATATATATATATATATATATATAGAGAGAGAGAGAGAGAGAGAGAGAGAGACTTTCAAGCTAACTGTTTTGAAGATTTTTTTTGAGACAAAGAAAAGTTAAAATAACTTTACATTTATGTGTAAGTGACCTTCAAGAGTAATTGTGGAAGTTCTTTCTTCTCTAGGAAAAAAAATTAGAAGTATTTTGGGAATTTCATACACAATAAAGCTACTATACCATTTTAATGTTCATTTTTATTAAAATTAAAATATGGCTTTATATATGGAACTATTTTTCCCAAATTTAGTTGTTTTTAATAAACGTAAAATACATCTCTCTCACACGCACACACACACACACACACAAAGCTGATCAGAATCTCTCTTAGTTTCCTAGGACTTCCATAACAAAATACCACAAAGCGGGTGGCTCTAAAGAACAGAAGCTCAGCGGGCCGTGCTCTCTCTCTCGGTTCTGAGGGAAAACCCCGTGCTCTCTCTCTCGGTTCTGAGGGAAAACCCTTTTCTGTCTCCAGTGTGCGGTAGCCCCAGGCGGCTCTCCATATTGCTTAGCTTTCGGACGTGGCTTCACGTGATGTCTTCTCCTAGGTGGCCCTGGCTTTGTGTAGTTCTCCCCTTTTATAAGACACTGTCCAGAAGGTATTAGGATCCACTCTACTCTTTCATGACATCCTTAACTGATCACATCTTCAAAGAAAGACCTATATCCAGACAAAATCACATTCACCAGGACAGGGGTTAAAACTTCAGCATATCTTTTTGGGGAACACAATTCAATCCATAATAGAATTGTATGTATAAACATTTGGATTCCGATATTGCGTATCCCTAAAATTGATTTTAAATTAAAATTTTTGATACTGTTTAGGAAAAAAGAATCACCATTTAAATATTTGAATTACAGAGCCATTAGCTTCTTCATTGGGCCTCAGTATACAGAGTAAAATTTATCTGTTTTAAAAGATATTCAGAGGAAATTTATTTACTTCTCTGGGAAATCTGGGGAGCCCTGGTGGCGCAGTGGTTAGGAGCTCAGCTGCTAACCAGAAGGTCAGCAGTTCAAATCCACCAGCCGCTCCTTAGAAATCCAATGGGGCAGTTCGATACTCTGTCTTACAGGGTCGCTATGAGTTGGAATCAAGTCGATGGCAGTTGGTCTGGGCAATTTGGGCAAGCGCAGATGGAGCAGCTTTGAGCAGCCTACTCCATTTGGGCATTGATTTGGCTTTCTATGGATGTCATTACTCTACCCATACTGTATCCTATTAGAAAGAAACGCCCTATCCTTTGTGCTTTTTTTAAACCCTGTGCTAAAATACTAATGCAAACGTAATGATCCCTGGCCTGGCTCTAAGTATGTATGGGAAGCAGGTAAGGTTCCCTTCACTGTCATTCCTGAAATTCCTGGTGCCTTAAAGGTCTCCACAACCTCACTGTGTAGCCTAGTTACCCAGCACTCCCTCCACTCCCCGCACTGTAGCCTTCCCAAACCTTTGATTCTTAAAAGTCTCATTGTCCTCAGCCTGGAATGCCTTTCCATATAGCTGAGTATTTAACCAAGAAACAAATGAAGATAAGGGTGGAGCCTGAATGGTTTCTTGTCTTACTCCCTTTTGAAGATATTTTAAAATCTAAATCAATGACCCAGGTGGAAGATGGCAGGTATCAGTCAGTAGACCAGAGGATAAAAATTTGGGGGCAGAAGATCCTTTTTTAGCACCTGTTGTTCGCTTATGCCACAGTAACTCCTCAGGCCTGTATGGATTACATAAAACTTCACACTGTGGATGTTTGCAAAGTCTGTTTAGAAGATTATGGGTTAGAAAACCACAAAGAGAGGAATAGTTCTTTTGTCCATAAGAAGATGCTCACATATTCTTGTAAATTCAGAACTTTATGTGCTCAGCATGTGTTCAGAACAAACAAACTCTTATAGAGCACCTATCATGTATCAGGGTTTGTACTAAGCACTTTTCTATTTTATATTATGTCCTCAACAAAGGATATCTTATTTCTTACCTTATAATCTACTGGTTAGTATTGACCTAGAAAAGAGAATGTAATGCATAAGAAAGCAGTTTGTTCTTTTAAGGATTTTAAAACACTCTCATATCATTTAAGGCTCCTCAGAGAAGGTGGCTCCACTATGCCACTGAAAAATATTCCATCATTTTAATTAACAGATTTACATTTGATGTTCAAAAAATTTGATGTAATTTTTCTTTTTTATTTTATTGTTGTAATTAAATGAGGTTTACATTTCAAGTTAGTCTCCCATACAGAATTTTTTTTTTAACATACGTTGTTATGAGACCCCAACCACTCACCCCATTCTGCACCGGCACACTCCTCCCCTCCGCCCCTGATTCCCCATGAACATTCAACCAGCTCCTAACTCTCTCTGCCTTCCTCTCTCACCTCTGGACAGAAGCTGCCCCTTTGGTCTCTTATATCTATTTGTCTGAGGCACATTCTTCACAAGTATCACTTTATGTCCCACAGTCCAGTCCAATCCCTGTTTGAAGAGTTGACCTCGGAAATTGTTTTAGTTCTGGGGTGATGGAGAGACCAGGGGCCATGCTTTCCAGGGCATCTCCAGTCTTAGACCATTAAGTCTG
>NW_004444035.1:8571835-8582260 GCF_000243295.1 Trichechus manatus latirostris | reverse complement strand
CTACTACTATTGTGGAGCTGTCTATCTCTCTCTTCAGAGCTGTTAGAGTTTGTTTTATATATTTTGGAGCCCTGTTGTTGGGTGCGTAAATATTTATTATAGTTATGTCCTCCTGGTGAAGTGACTGTTTAATCATTATATAGTGCCCTTCCTTATCCTTTGTGGTGGATTTTACTTTAAAGTCTGTTTTGTCAGAGATTAATATTCCCACTCCTCCTCTTTTTTGAGTGTTGTTTATTTGATATTTCTTTTCCATCCTTTGAGTTTTAACCTGTTTGTGTCCTTAAGTCTAAGGTGTGTCTCTTCTAGGCAGCATATAGATGGTTCATGCTTTTTTATCCAATCTGCCACTCTCCGTCTCTTTACTGGTACATTAAGTCCATTTACATTCAGTGCAATTATTGATAGGTATGAGCTTAGTGCTGTCATCCTGATATCTCTTTTTGTGTGTTGTTCACAGTTTCTTTGTTCTCCTCAATTTTCTGTGCTGAGTTGTTTTTCTTTATGTATTTTTTTTCATCTTTTTCTTTGTTGTAGATTTTGTGTTTGCTGGATCTTTATGTTTTTCTACTTTTTTATTTTGATTTGTAGGATTGTTAGATTCCTTTGTGGTTACCTTAATATTTACCCCTAATTTTCTAAGTTCATACCAATCTTTTATTACTTTATATTGCCTTAACTTCCCCTCTGTATAGAAAATCAATGTCTCCATTTTTTAAGTCCCTCTTTTTCTGTTTTCATATTATCCTTTTTTCTTTACATATTGATATCTGTTTCCCTATTTTCAATGTTTTAGCTTTGATGTAATTTTGATTTCCGTATCTGAGTCAATATCTGGTTGTCCTGTTCTGTGTTCTAGTCTTGCATTGTTAGCCGGTGTTATTGATTATCTAACTGTACGACTCCCTTTAGTATTTCTGTAATTTTGGTTTGGTTTTTGTAAATTCCCTGAACTTCTGTTTATCTGGAAATACCCTCATTTCACCAGCATATATGAGAGACAGTTTAGCTGGATATATAACTCTTGGCTGACAGTTATTTTCCTTCAAGGCTTTATATATGTCATCCCATTGCCTTCTAGCCTGCATGGTGTCTGCTGAGTAGTCTGAGCTTATTCTAATTGACTCTTCTTTGTAGATGACTTTTCTTTTGTCCCAAGCTGCTCTTAAAATTCTCTCTTTATCTTTGGTTTTGGTAAGTTTGATTATAATATGTCTTGGTGACTTTCTTTTGGGATCTACCTTATGTGGGGTTCGATGAGCATCTTGGATAGATATCTTCTCGTCTTTCATGATATCAGGGAAGTTTCCTGTCAACAAATCTTCAACAATTTTCTCTGTATTTTCTCTTATCCCCTCCCCTCCCCCTTTTCTGGTACTCCAATTACACGTAGGTTATTTCTCTTGATAGAGTCCCACATGACTCTTAGAGTTTCTTCATTCTTTTTAATTCTTTTACCTGATTTTTCTTCAAATAAGTTGGCATCAAGAGCTTTATCTGCCATGTCACTAATTCTAACTTCTACTGCCTCAATTCTGCTCCTATGACTTTCTATTGAGTTGTCTAGTTCTGAAATTTTATTATTAATCTTCTGGATTTCTGATTGCTGTCTCTCTACAGATTCTTGCAGCCTATTAAATTTGGCATTATGTTCTTGAATAAGTTTTTTAAGTTCTGCTACTACTGTGTCTGTATGTTGGCTGGCTGTTTCTGGGTTCTGTCAAATTTCCTTTCTTATTTCTAGAAGAGTTCTGTATATTAATCTTTCGTATTCTGTCTCTGGTAACTCCAAGAAGTTCTTTTCCTCCAGAGAATTTATTGATTCTTTATTTTGGGAGCTTGCTGAAGCCATCATGGACAGCCTCTTTATGTGACTTGATATTGACTGTTGTCTTTGAGCCATCAATAATTTATTAAAATTTTATTTTGCGTTTGCTTAGTGAGACCTAACTTCTTATTTTGTTTTGTTTTGATATGCGCAAATAGGCTGCTCGTGTGCACTAGTTTGATTTTTGACACCTTTTGATCTCTAATGTCCTGTCACCAGGTAGTTAGTTCTGTAACTAAGCATGTGCACACCAGAGTCAGTTAAAATTTCCTATATGGCATCAGCTTGGGTGTGCAGGCAGTGGATCACCAAGTGTGTGATGCAGGCTCTCACCCCCAGTCCTAGAGAGGCATGGGTGGTTGGTGCAGACACTGGACTCTGGCTGTGGTAGGGGATCACGTGCTGAGCCAGGCAGGGGACTGATGGCTGCCCCTGAGATTCTGAAAGAAAAGCGTGTCCCTATTCTCTAGGGTGAATAGGTAGGTGAGTTTTGCAGCCAGGCTAAGAGTACCCCACTATGTTGGCTGCAAAGACTCGAGGGCATCACTTTTTCTTGAACTCCTGTAGCAGGTGACTAGGCATCTTAGGAGCTACCACCAGTCCTCAAGACCCTGCTGCAGATCGATAAAAGTGCCTACTTGAGGGGCAGGGCTGTTTCGAGGATCACACATCTTCCTGTTCACAGCTGAAGCAGCTGAAGTTAAACTTCAGATGTTTGCCCTGTTGTACTGTGGTAGTGAGGGCTAAAACTGTTGAGATGGGTTCCCACAAGTCTACACAGGGGTGTATGGCACTCAGAGTCTGTGGACCCCTTATTTCTATGGCCAGCAAAAGAGCTGTGCCGACCCTGTGTTCCTGGCCTAGGGGAGCCAGCAGCTTATTTGTTCCCTCTCCAAGGCCAGGAGAATGGGTCAGGGCACCTTTTGGGATCTACTTCCGGCCCAGTGGACTCCCGGTGCAGAGCGGGGAGGGAGGAGGTAAAAGGAAGAGAGGTTTTTTCCCAAATCCAATGCAGAGCACAGAGGTAAGAAGTAAAAGGGAGAGAGGTTTTTTCCCAAATGGGCTTTTTTTTTTTTTTAAATCGCTATGGAACGGTGCGCGCATGTACTTATCCTAGCCTCTTTGGAGCTGCTCTTCACTGGTTCGGAGTGTCCAAGCAGAATCTCTGCTGCTCTCTCAATTCGGAAACTGCTTCTCGAGCATGCGCACAGCACAGCTGTTTGCCTGCTTCACCGCGGCTCGGTGTGGCTGTTCTCTGCAGTATCGCCGCCGTGGCTCTACTCTCCTCACCTCTTCCAAACGGTCTGACTCTCCGGTATGACTCAGATGGATTACTTAACCTTGCCTTGTTCAGGGCTGTCAGATATTCACATAGAATCAAATGACTTGTTTTTCCATGTCTGTGTTGTAAGAGGGATATAGGAAGCGTCTAACTAGTCTGCCATGTTGACCTGCTGTAATTTTTCAATGGCTGCATTTTCAAATGCTATATACATGTTATGATGATGGCCTAGAACATTTGAAATACAGTCTGTAAGGTTGCTAAATAAATGTGTTCAGAGCCATATATCCTTCCAAGTATAAAATACAGTGCCAGAGAGAGCAGTCCACTTAGTATTTGTCTTAAAAGTGATGAACTGTAGTACTTTGAGTTCCTGCTAACAGCGCTAGGTATTTACAAAACAGAGCTGTTTGCAAGGTTTATTTCCTGAGTGAGGTGGGAGAACACTGTCGTCATTGAATATTTGTGAACAAACACTGGACAAAGAACACTTTGGAAAGAAGGGAAAGGTGATGAGGATCTGTGGTAGGCGGACAGATGACCAACAAAGATGTCTAAGGCCTACTACTCCTCAGAACCTGTGAAGATGTTACCTTACGTGGCAAAAAGGGCTTGGCAGTGGTGATTAAGTTAAGGGTCTTAATGGGGGAGATTATCCTCAGTTATTCTGTAGGGTCTAGTGTAATCACAAACTAAAAGAAACCCAACCAAACCAAAACAAATAAACCCAAATCCATTGCTGTCGAGTATGTTCCAACTCATAGCAATGCTATAAGACAGAGTTGAACTGCCCCATAGTGTTTCCAAGGAGCATCTGGTAGATACGAACTGCCAGTCTTTTGGTTAGCAGCTGTGGCTCTAAACCACTCTGCCACCAGGGCTCCACACGAGGGTCCTTAAAAGTGGAAAAGGGAGGCAGAAAAGTCAGAGTCAAAGAAGGAGATGTAGCAGAAGCAAGGTTGGCGTGCTACAATGTGAGAAGGATTCAGTCTGTCATTGCTGATTTTGAAGATGGAGGAGAGGAAAAAGAGCCAAGGAATGCAGGCGGCCTCTAGAGTCTATTAAAGGCAGAGAAATGGATTCTTCCTTAGAGCTTCCAGAAGGAAATGCATGCCTGCTGACACCTTGATTTTAGCCCAGGGAGACTTACTGCAGGCTTTGACCTCCACAACTGTAAGATAATAAATGTGTATTGTTTTAAACTACTGATGTTGTGGTTGGAAACCCTGGTAGTGCAGTGGTTAAGAGCTATGGCTGCTAACCAAAAGGTCAGCAGTTCAAATCCACTAGGTGCTCCTTGGAAACCCTATGTGGCAATTCTACTCAGTCCTATAGGGTTGCTATGTGTCGGAATCGACTTGATGGCAACAGTTTTTTTTTTTTTTTAATGTTGTGGTTATTTGTTATAATAACAATAAACTAATAAAGAATCCAAAATTAAACTCTGAAAGGAAAAAAAAAAGTAGTGAGTTAAAAATCAGAGGCAATGAATAATGAAAACATGAAGTAGTAGAGGTGTTAACAAGTAGAGAATAGTGGTGCAAACAAAGACCCGGATGAAAGCAAAAGCATGTCAAAATTTGAGAACTGTAAACATTGGAAATAGCTATAAAGCTAAAAAAAAAAAATCCAAAACCCATTGCTAGTAAGTTGAATCCATTCCGTAATGACCCTATAGGACAGAGTAGACCTGCCCCATAGGATTTTCAAAGAGCAGCTGGTAGATTCGAACTGCCCACCTTTTGGTTAACAGCCATAGCTCTTAACCACTGCACCACCAGGGCACACACTAAAACTAGAAAAGGAAGAGATATGAATCTGACGAGGCAGTCTGGAGCCAGATTAAAATATATTTTATTTACTGTGCAAAGATTTTGAACATTATCAATGACATGTTAGGGTTTTAAGAAGGAGAGTGCCATGATTTTTGAATTTGTATTTTAAAAAGATTATTCTTGCTGTGTTATAGATAGTGGATTGATCTGGAACAATACTGGACACAAAGAAACAAATTAGAAGGATGTTGAAGTAATTTAAATTGTATTTTATGGCTATACGAAAACAGTAGTGAGGATGAAAAGAATTTTATGGATTTGAGAAATGTGTAGGTGGTAGAATATATTGGAAGGTGAAGAAAGAGGAAAGAGTCAAGGATAATAACCAGATTTCTGGCTTGAGCAATTAAGTAATTGCTGAAAAATGGCACAGAGAGTGGAATAATATTGTGAGAGAGGGCAAATGAACCCGGATTTGGAAATGTTAAAGCCGAGGTGAGCATGTGACAGTGAAGTAGAGAAGAACCTTGGGAATTTTGATCCAGACCTATAGAATAAGTTTTGGGATGTGGTAGAAGTGTGAGAATTCTTAGTGCATAGGTGATGTTTGATGCTATGAAAATAAGTTAGCATGTCTAGAGTAACAGCTGAGAAATACTAGCATTTAAAGGATGGGTGGGAGACTGAGGACTAAATCCTTGGGACAAGCCAGAAGGCCCTGGTTTTCTCTGTTCCTCTCCCTGCTGGCTTCTTTAGGCCTCAGAACAACCCCCACCCCCGCCCCGCCTCCCCCGAGGCCTGATGTTTGTTAGCAAGGTTAAAAAGATCCAGCTCTGGGCTAATCACCCACTCTCCTCAGGAAATAAGCAGGGCATGATGCAGTAGGATGTTTGTGAGCAGGTTAAAAAGATACAATTAGTCACCTAGTCTGAGGTAGAAAACAGATGGGAGAGGACATGTTCTCTGTCTCCTCAGCGATGGTGCAGGTGGGGCACACGGAGCATAAGCTTACAGTCCGCAGAAGTGGACCTACCGGGCCGGGGGAGAGCAGCAGAAGGTAAGCGCCTCACCCACGGCACAAAGTGGGGTGTACATGAAAGAGTCGTCATCTCTGCCTGGACAGCTTTTGAGCCAGGGGACACTTCTCATGATGGAACTTTTTCTGTTGTGTGCCGTCTGATTCTTTTAAGTAATAAAAGCTACTTTCCATGTGCTAACACGTGTTCAGGTCTGACAGGAAGGACGTGATGTTGTGGAGCAGTCCATGTTGGTTATTGGTGCCTTTTTTCTAATGGCCTCCTGGCTATCCAGAAATTGGGTACAACCCGTGAGCACCGTGCAGATTTGGATTATTGTCTTACAGTTGTTGTGTGGTCAAGAAGGACGTGTCGTTCTACAAAGACTAAAAATAGTGTGCTGGTAAACAAATCTGATTCATGATTTGTAGCATTATTCAATTTCCATAGTGTAGATATTCGCACCATTACCACTTTTTAAGCTACCAGTATTACATCATTGTGAAGCTGGGAAGAGACGTACTCAGTTAGCTCTCTCGAACTGATGCAAGTTAAGAATCCAGTTAAGTCTACAAAGTGAAGCTTGTGCTCAGAGCAGTAACTGCTTTATTCTGAAAATCCAATTTTAGAATTTTCAAAATTTTCTCAGTTGTAATTCTAGGTTTGTAGTACTCTCACTGGACTTCACTTTTCAAAATGCAAATATTCTATGTGGGGGAGTGTTGTCATTCGTTTTACCCCTTGAATAAATAGTCTGTTGTTTTTGTGCTGAGAGGCTTGGAAGAGTAGGTTCAGAGCGAGGAGTTCAGATGCATTAGACCCTGTGTGGAGAAGAGCAGGTGAAAAGTGCTACAAAAGAGAGTATGTTGTTGTTTGGTGCCGTCGAGTTGGTTCCGACACCTAGCGACCCTTTGTGCAGCAAAACGGAACACGGCTCAGTCCTGCACCATCCTCACAATCATTGCTGTGTGTGAGCTCATTGTTGCAGCCGCTGTGTCAGTCCATCTATTGAGGGTCTTCCTCTTTTTCGCTGACCCTCTACTTTACCAAGCATGATGTCCTTCTCTAGCGACTGATCCCTCCTTATAACATGTCCAAAGTATGTGAGACGAAGTCTCCCCATCCCTGCTTCTAAGGAGCATTCTGGCTGTACTTCTTCCAAGATAGATTTGTTCGTTAAAAAAGAAGCATACGAGTTGCTTAAAAAAATAAAAATAAAAACACGCACACAGACATTTAGCTATAATACAATGCTATCTCTAAACTCAGACCTTCTATATATAAGCCTTGTTGTTGTTGTTAGGAGCCATCTAGTCAGTTCCGATTTACAGCAAGTCTATGTACAGCAAAATGAAACACTTCCCAGTCCTTTGCCATCCTTATGATCATTGTTAATACTTGAGCCCATTGTTGCCCTGGTGGTGCAGTGGCTAAGAGCTGTGGCTGCTAAACAAAAGGTTGGCGGTTCTAATCCACCAGCTGCTCCTTGAAACCCTATGGGGCAGTTCTACTCTCTCCGACAGCAATGGGTTTATATAAGCCTTAGGTTTGCAAAAGTGAGCAGAGACACTTTCTTTAGTTATTTCTAAACTGTAGTCCTCTGGGCCTTGTAGCATTTATTATCTTCATTTTTAGTTGACTACTAAATAGATACATTGGTTTTATTAAAGCTATAATCTATTTATCTCTCCAAAAATATATCTCATTTTGTTATTGCCTGTTATCACTGCCCTCCAGAAAAAAAACTAACACCTACATTAACACCAAATTAATTCATAATGAATACAGCTATTATAGAAGGTAGTAAGTTAATAGTATTGATTACAAAAGGTGCTAGCTTTAAAAAGCATTTATTTGAGAATATTCTCGGTGTACCCACAGATTTATTTAAAATTTATGTGCTGTTTTATTTAATGATTTATATTGGAGAAAATACAAACTAAGTGAAATCAATTATGTAAAGAAGCCCTTAGTTTCCACCAGGTGAACATGATTTTTAGAAATGCGTAGATACCAGGAATGCAGATGACTCTCATGTCATTCCTATTTGAGGTAGTTTATGTCCAGTGAAGTTTTTAATAATCCACAAACATTGACGATGGATGGGGACAACTCAGAATTACAGGGGAGCATGCCAAGTGCAGGGCTATGCGGGGTAATGTGTATGGTGGCCCAGGTCCAGAACACCGTCTCTGTTAAGCGGAGAAGACTTTGATAGCAATGTGAAAGAGAAAAAGTGTAGAATGTTTTCAGAAAACATGAACACAATAAAGGAGGAATAAAGTTAAAGGATATTACATTTTAAAAATGAATTCTTTTCCTCTCTCTTAAAAATCATAAGATAAAAACAATTAATGTCTCTCTGATAATTACGCACCCATGATTTAGGGTTGTATTCAACGATTCATCGATTTTCATTTTTCAGGGGTGAAAACTTGCTTAACACTCATAATAATTTCAGTTCCATAAATCAGTTAAAGCACACGCAGCACTTAGAACATCATCTGGCATGTAAGAAGCAGTCAGTTAATGTTACTAGGAGTCGGGATCGATTCGACGGAAATGGGTTTGGTTTTATTATTATTATTTATCACACGGAGCAAACATTCTTGGAACTCTGTGCCTTGTGACATCACCCAATGTAGAACAAAGGAAAAGTTAGTAGCAATCATTTTAAAAATCTACGTAATTAGAACAATCCTATCGCCTCTGCACACTGACCTTACAACCGTGCAGCTTTAATTATCCTTTGCCTTCTTTTATGTATATATCCTCCCACCCAAATCACATAGTAAATTTCTTGAAGGCAAAAGCATATGCTTTATTCCTATTTCTGAACTCAGAATCTACTGTAGAATCCTAACCATAAGTGAAGGTCAATATACTTAACACTATTTTCAATATTTTGTTGTTTGGGGCCCCCCAAATAAAAAGAAATTTGGAAGGGGTAGGGCCTAAAGCATTTGCTACCATTTAAAAATAAATACTGAGATGAAACTACATTTTATTTGAGTCTTAGAGACATCAGAAGTCAGAAGACTCTTGTCATTCCTTTATTTCCTTCTCTTGAAGCATTTCTGCAGAGTGTCTTGCCTTTGAAATCTTTAAACCCGTCTCTCTGGTTATCCTTTAAAAGACATCAGTGTTCTTTGTTACAGATAACAAGAGTCCACTCTGGTTAGTTTGACTAGAAAAAGGATTTGTTAAAAGCATATTAGATACCTCACAGCAGTGGTGTGCCTAATGTATTTGAGATCTTCTTTAAAACATAATTATTTTCAATGATAATTATGATATGAAACAAATAATAATTATGGCCAAAAAAACGCAGAGTGAAAATTTTCTGTGATTGATTTTGAATGTATAATCATGCCAGTAAAATTTTATAAAAATGAAAATTAAAAGTCAAATATATATTACAGTGCAAAAAGGAAAAACTGATAGATGGACACTTTTTAATTACCTTAATGCATTTCTTTAAAGAACTGAAAAATTTTATCTATGTATTAATCTGTCATAATAATGGATAATAACATCACAGCCTCTGTTTTCAAGACTTAGCTTTGGAGAATTTGTTAATGACTCTATAAAAATGGATTTTCTTTGCGTATTTATGCTCAACAGGTAGAAGATAACACTTGTCAATCTATCTTCAGTTAATTGAAAAACGCTTATTTTTAATTTTAAAAATTTCTTTCACATAAAGCAACAGCTATACAAACTGCACACTTACATATATATTTATTAATATTTAAACATATATATATATTGAAGTATGCAGTTTTAGAGGCCTGGGACCTGAAATAGATGAGCTACTTAAGGACACTGTCCCTTTTAACCTGTTGGTGTTGTTAGGTGCCATCGAGTCGGTTCTAACTGATAGCAACCCTACGCACAACGGAATGAAACACTGCCCAGTCCTGCACAATTCTCACAATCGTTGCTATGCTTAAGCCCATTTTTTGCAGCTACTGTATCAGTCCATCTCCTTGAGCATCTTCCTCTTCTTCGCTGACCCTCTCACTTTACCAAGCATCATGTCCTTCTCCAGGGACTGATCCCTCTTGATAACATGTCCAAAGTATGTGAGACATAGTCTCCCCATCCCTGCTTCTAAGGAGCGTTCTGGTTGTACTTCTTCGAAGACAGACCTGTCTGTTCCTTCTTTTGGCAGTCATGGTATATTCAATATTCTTCACCAACACCGCAATTCAAAGGCATCAATTCTTCTTCTGTCTTCCTTATTCATCCTCCAGCTTTCGCATGTGTATAAGGTGATTGAAAACACCATGGCTTGGGTCAGGCACACCTTAGTCTTCCAGGTGACATCTTTGCTTTTCAGCACTTTAAAGAGGTCTTTTGTGGTAGATTTGTCCAGTGCAATGCGTGTTTTGATTTCTTGACTGCTACGTCCATGGGTGTTGATTGTGGATCCAAATAAAATGAAATCCTTGACAACTTCAATATTTTCTCCGTTTATCATGATGTTGCTTATTGGTCCAGTTGTAAGGATTTTTGTTTTCT
>NW_004444035.1:8506989-8571735 GCF_000243295.1 Trichechus manatus latirostris | reverse complement strand
ATCCAAATAAAATGAAATCCTTGACAACTTCAATATTTTCTCCGTTTATCATGATGTTGCTTATTGGTCCAGTTGTAAGGATTTTTGTTTTCTTTATGTTGAGGTGTAATCCATACTGAAGGCTGTGGTCTTTGCTCTTCATCAGTAAGTGCTTCAAGTCCTCTTCACTTTCAGCAAGCAAGGTTTTGTCATCTGCATAACGCAGGTTGTTAATGAGTCTTTCTCCAATCCTGATGCCCATTCTTCTTCATAGATTCTAGCTTCTCGGATTATTTGCTCAGCGTACAGATTGATTAAGTATGGTGAAAGAATACAATCCTGAAGCGCACACATTTCCTGACTTTAAACCATGCAGTATTCTGTTTGAACTACTGCCTGTTGATCCATATACAGGTTCCTCATGATCATAATTAAATATTCTGGAATTCCCATTCTTTGCAGTATTATCCTTAATTTGTTATGATCCACACAGTGGAATACTTTTGCATAGTCAATAAAAACACAGGTAAACATTTTTCTGGTATTCTCTTTCAGCCAGGATCCATCTGACATCAGCCATGATATCCCTTGTTCCACCTCCTCTACTGAATGCAGCCTGAATTTCTGGCAGTTCCCTGTCGACATACTGCTGCAGCCACTTTTGAATGATCTTCAGCAAAATTTTACTTGTGTGTAATACTAATGATATTGTTTGATAATTTCCGCATTCGGTTGGATCACCTTTCTTGGGAATAGGCATAAATATGGATCTCTTCCAGTCAGATGGCCAGGTTGCTCTCTTCCAAATTTCTTGGCATACACTAGCCAGCACTTCCAGCACTGCATCCATTTGTTGAAATATCTCAATTGGTATTCTGTCAATTCCTGGAGCCTTGTTTTTCAACAATTCCTTCAGTGCAGCTTGGACTTCTTGCTTCAGTACCATTGGTTCCTGATTGTATGCTACCTCCTAAAATGGTTGACTGTCGACCAATTCTTTTTGGTACAGTGACTCCGTGTATTCCTTCCATCTTCTTTTGATGCTTCCCACGTTGTTTAATATTTTCCCCATAGAATCCTTCTTTATTGCAACTTGAAGCTTGGATTTTTTCTTCAGTTCTTTCAGCTTGAGAAATGCCAAGCGTGTTCTTCCCTTTTGGTTTTCTATCTCCAGCTCTTTGCATATGTCACTATAATACTTTACTTTGCCTTCTCAAGCCGCCCTTTGAAATCTTCTGTTTAGCTCTTTTTCCTCATCATTTCTTCCCCCAAGCATCTGTCAGTTTGTCGTACTGTGGGGGCTTGTGTGTCGCTATGATGCTGGAAGCTGTGCCACTGGTATTCAAATACCAGCAGGGTCACCCATGGTGGACAGGTTTCAGCTGAGCTTCCAGACTAAAACAGACTAGTAAGAAAGACCTGGTCGTCTACTTCTGAAAAGAATTAGCCAGTGAAAACCTTACGAATAGCAGTGGAACATTGATAGAGTGTTGGAAGATGAGATCCCCCAGCTTGGAAGGCATTCAAAATACGACTGGGGAAGAGATATCTCCTCAAGGTACAGTCAACCTTAGTGACAAGGATGGAGTCAAGCTTTCAGGACCTTCATTTGCTGATGTGGCATGACTCAAAATGATAAGAAACAGCTGCAAACATCCATTAATAATCGGAACTTAGAATGTAGGAAGTGTGAATCTAGGAAAATTGGAAATTGTCAAAAATGAAATGGAATGCTTAAACATGGATGTCCTAGGCATTAGTGAGCTGAAATGGACTGGTACTGGCCATTTGGAATCGGACAATCCTATGATCTACTATGCCGGGAATGACAACTTGAAGAGGAATGGCATTGCATTCATCATCAAAAAGAACATTTCAAGATCTATCCTGAAGTACAGCACTGTCAGTGATAGGATAACATCCATACATCTACAAGGAAGACCAGTTAATACAACAATTATTCAAATTTACCCACCATCCATTAAGGCCAAAGATGAAAAAACTGAAGATTTTTACCAACTTCTGCAGTCTGAAATTGATCAAAAACACAGTCAAGATGCATTAATAATTACTGGTGATTGGAGTGTGAAAGTTGGAAACAAAGAAGAAGGATTGGTAGTTGGAAAATATGGCTTTGGTGATAGAAATGACGGAGGAGATCACATGATAGAATTTTGCAAGACTAACGACTTATTCATTGCAAATACCTTTTTCACCAACATAAACTGTGACTATGCATGTGGACCTCACCAGATGGAACACACAGGAAACATATCGACTACATCTGTGGAAAGAGATGGTGGAAACACTCAATATCATCAGTCAGAACAAGGCCAGGGGCCGACGGTGGAACAGACCATCAATTACTCATATGCAAGTTCAAGTTGAAACTGAAGAAAATTAGAACAAGTCCGCGACAGCCAAAGTACTACCTTGATTATATCCCACCAGAATTTAGAGATCATTTCAAGAATAGATTTGATGCGTTGAACACTAATGACCAAAGACCAGAAGAGTTGTGGAATGACATCAAGGGCATCATACATGAAGAAACCAAGAGGTCATTAAAGACAGGAAAGAAAGAAAAGACCAAAATGGATGTCAGAAGAGGCTCTGAAACTTGCTCTTGAACATCGAGTAGCTAAAGCAAAACGATGAAATGATGACATAAAGATCCTTTTAACCTAGAACCTACAAATTGTTGAAATTTTATAAGGAGGAGTTAAGCTGGGGTTAATGGACTCCGGATGATTTATTACATAATTAAACTTTGTTGTATATTTACATAAATACAGTATTAATAACACATTTTTCAAAGATTTTCGAAGGTTACATTTTTTTGATTGAAACAAAAGGATTTTACCGTGTCCATTGCTATTGTTGTTAGTTGCCATTCGTGGATTCCAACTCATAGCAACCCAATGTGACAGAGTACAGCTGCCCGTAGAGTTTCCTAGGCTGTAATCTCTATGGGAGCAGATTGCCAGGTCTTTTCTCCCATGGAGCCCACTTCTGACATGACAACTGTATTCATTGTTGTTGTTATTAGGTGTCATCGAATTGGTTCCAACTCACAGCGACCCTGAGTACAACAGAATGAAACACTGCCTGGTCCTGTGCCATCCTCACAATTGTTGCTGTGTTTGAACCCATTGTCACAGCCATTGTGTCAGTCCGTCTCATTGAGGGTCTTCCTCTTGTTCGATGATCCTCTCCTTTGCAAGCATAATGTCCTTTAACTGAATGTTAAATTATTTTGTGGTTTAATCTGACACTGACTTCAGAAAGTACTAGTTTCAGATCCTTCCTGTTGTTGCACCACATGATGGTTATTTAATCAAGGATGCATCATGTAATCTCTGTGAGTCTCAGTTTCCTCATCTGCAAAACAGGATTTTCAGGATTCAATGAGCTACATCTAAAGTATTTAGCCTATGATCAGTACAGCACACAGGTGATACTAAGTAAATAACAATTGTCATGCCTGTTTGCTTTTTTGGTTTGTATGCTTAATTTCTGCTCTTGTAGAAAATATTAGAATTGTTTGATTCTCATGATCATGTTCATACTGAGCAGGTAATATACTGAAAGGGGAATTTAAAGGCTACACTAAGGCTCGTTTAAACACACACACACAGACATACACATACACACACACAGAGGTCCAGAGAAGCCTGAACATTCTAGCCTGCGTGCCTGTGTGCTGTGGGTCAGCCTGCGGTTTTGTATATTGATTGGCTACATCTGAGAAGACTTTGTTGCATTGGCAACCTCTGGCCTCTCAGTGCTGTGCTTGGAGACTGGTGCCATTGGAGCACTGTTCATACCAACCCTCTCAAGAGTGGGTGCTTTTAGGAGCAGGATTTGTCACAGATGCATTTATAGGAGAACCACACAAGAATTGATGAATGCAGCAAACAATCAATGTGTCTTAAAGAGTTGCTATAGGTAGTTTGGATGATGAAAAGAATAAAACAGCTGGTCAACCAAACAAAGGACAGGTGTCTTAGACCATAACTGACTAGCATCTGCTTCAGAGAGAATCATTTTATTTTATTCTTCCGTTTTGGAATTGTGGACCCACCTAAATACAGGCAAGAGCATATGATCGTAATTTCGGATATTTAAGCAGGTCTGGATCAAATGTCAAATGTAGTCAACAATATTTTCTCTCACAATTATTGGGCAACAGTAATTTACATAGTCCAACACTCTGTGCTAGTTAACTATAAAAAATAACCATGTAATGATTTTTAATGACCTAGCTTTAGACTTGTATAGGAAGATGGGATGGTTCTCTCTCTCTCTCTCTCTCTCTCTCTTTTTAAATCAGTCAAGTTACAGCTGTGTGGGTATAATAATTCCCATGAGGAGCTTACTCTTGGTGAGTTGCTAAATACCTAGAATTTCAGCTGACTAAGTTAATAATGCTTGTCAAAAAGTATTAGTCAAAAAAAAATGTCCCTTTGGTCTCTAATCCGTTCTAGATGAAGATACATATTTAGCATTAAACAGACTACAAAATGGAGTGTTGGCTTTTAAAAAGATTTTTGTTTGGATTCTTCTTTACCTCTGAGGGGTGTTTAAAGGCACCTGGCCAATGTTTCGTACCAGATTGTGTTTTGTTAACACCACTGAATTTTTTCTGCCGCCAACTAGCAGTATTGGAACTTTGGAAATACCATCCTTTGTTGTCAACTACTTTCCCTGATAAAATCAATCGTTTATCAATGCATTGATCAAAAGGAGTAGTGCATAACAAAACAAGACAAAGACATGTGAATCCAGAGTAAAACTTACAGCTGGTGCACAGAAGATAATGTGAATAAATTCAGCAAATCTAGAGGACCTACCCATTGTCTCTCCCCATTTCCTGGGCTTCCTCACAGCATGGTGGCATAACGGTAGTCCTGTCTTATATGGTGGCTCATGGCTGCAAGCATGAGTGATCCAATGAGCAAAGCAGAAGCTCTGTTATCTTTTATGACGTACCTTCGGAAATCACACAGCTCACTTCTGCTGCATTCTATTAATTACTAGTGAGTCATTAAGACCAGCCCCAATTCAAAGGAATGGAATAGAGACATCACTTCTTGATGAAGCGAGTGAACAAAGAATTTGTATATATGCTAAAAAACATTTTTATTGTTGTAAAAATATATATAAGACAAAATTTGCCAATTTAACATTTTTTACATGTGCAATTTAGTGCCATCAGTTACATTAATCATGTTGTGCAACCATCACCAATATCCGCTGCCAAATTTTCCGTCACCATAAACAGAGACTCAATGCTTCCTAAACAATGACTCCCCTTTCCCCTTCCCTCCTGCCTCTGATACCCACTAATAAATTTAGTCTCCATACATTTATATTATATTATAGATATTTCATGAGTGAGATTGTACAATATCTGTCTTTTTGTGATTGACTTATGCTTGGCATAATGTTTTCAAGGTACATCCATATTGTAGCATAGATCAGGCTTCATTTCTCTTTGTGGCTGAGTAATACTCCGCTGTGTGTATATACCGCATTTTGTTTATCCATTCATCTGCTGATGAACATTTAGGTTGTTTTCACCTTTTGCCAATTGTGAGTAGTGCTGCAATGAAAATTGGTGTGCATGTGTCTGTTTGCATTGCTGCTTTCAAGTCTCTTGGGTATATATGTAGGAATGGAATTGCTTAGTCATATGGTAGTTCTACGTTTAACTTTTTTCTCACAGTGGCTATGTCAATTTACATTCCCACCAGCAATGGATAAGGGTTCCAGTTTCTCCACATCCTTGACAACATTTATTGTTTTCTGTGGTTTTTTTAAATCTTTGTCATCTTAATGGGGGTGAAGTGGTATCTGACTGTGATTTTGATAGAGTTGCTATCAGTAGGAATTGACTCAATGGCAACAGATTTGATTTTGGTTTAATGACTAATGATGTTGAGCATCTTTTCATATGCTTGTTGGTCGTTTGTATTTCTTTTTGGAAGAAATGTCTGTTTAAATCCTTTGTCCACTTTTTAATTGGGTTGTTTGCCTTTTGTTGTTAAATTGTAAGAGTTCTTTATATATTCTGGATAGTAAACCCTTAGAATTTGTGGATGCATTTTGAAACTGTTACAGGCAAAATATATATCAGCAAATGGTCGTAATACATAATAACTTACATTGCACTGTCAACATTATAATTTGAGTAAGAAGCCAAACATGGTGTTACAGGATAGATAATACAGGTTGTTGAAGACAGAAATGAATTTCCAATGAATTCATCACTGATCAGATTCTTACTGCTGGGGATACTATAGGTGAGAATATAGTTCAGAAGATGGGAAACTGAATATGGGAGAATTATAGGACCTATTTGTGAACAAAAATTTGAAAGGTGTTGAGATTTTCAATATGAAACAAAGTTTTGTGGGAGTTTAAGTAAATAAAGGAGGACAATGGAGTCCTCATCCAGCTCACAGCCACCCTCCACAAAACCTGCTCTAGAACAGTATCTGAGTTATAAGAGCAATTTAGTTACCTTTATAAAGTTAATGTTGCTAATTTGAACTAGCTATATGGGTTGAACCCAATTTGTAAATTATTTTAGGTTTTATACATGTGTAAGAATTTAAGAAAAATTATTAGGTTTATGTGTGTGAATTTTAAATGGTCATTATAATAACAATCATTTTCATTAAAAGAAAGCAGATTTGAGGGATGAAAATGAGCTAAACAGAATACAATAGACCTGAGCCATGACAAGAAGCACCCTCATCTTCAATATGGTCGGTATAAAATTATCATTAAGAAAAGAATGTCAGTGTCTTCTGTGTATCGTAGGGAAAAATAAAAAATATAGTGATTTAAAAGCCTGACTCTGTTATTTAGTACATGTTTTCTAACTTTTGGTAGTTGTTTATTTAAACCATGCCAACAGAATAAAAATCATTTTTTAAATATCTCCCCTGAAAAGGTCAGTATATTCTTCAGTCGTATAAGTTGAAAACATCATTACATACTAATATTTGAAATTTCCTAGTAGAAACAATGTGATCAGAAATTGCATGATGGAGACTTCTTTAGATCAGTGAGAGAAAGTTACTAAAATAAATGGGGCTCTTCTTGCTATTTAACCTCAATTTTTTAGAACGATTTTTATGATTAGTTAACAAATCCTACAGTTATCAGCATATTTTTCTAAATTTTTTCATATTAAAAATTACCAAGACTGGTGAAATTGTCTTGATGTAAAACACAAAATTATTTTTTAAAAAATTGTATCTCTTAAAGTTTGCAGGGATACTGAAATTAACATGTAAAGCTTCGGGAAATGTCAATTACTATAGTGCTGGCACTTCTGTCAGATACGCACGGAGTAAAGCTGATGACAGTGGGAAGAAAGATCGTCTTGAGTCCCCAAAAGCAGCCATGTAACCTTGGCTACATGTGTAAAGAAAACAAACTGATCTAACATAATGCCTTTTCAAACTTCATTTGGGAAAATCTTCAAATGACAGCAAATGTCCTCCTGATTCCGTAACTTAAGAGGTCCCAACATAAATCTTTATCTTTTTTATAAACATATAAAATGTTTTAATGACTGTGGTGTTATAAGGTAGGGCTATTTAATTTCTCAGAATCAAACGGAAGACTATAATTGCTTTTACTTAATGGATCCTCTAATTGCTACAGGTTGTTTGATAATCTTTTCTAAGAGTGTGAATGAAAAAAAAAAAGGATGCATTTCCTGAGTGATGGTTCTGTTGTTAGTCCAATAGCCACAAGAGGGCAGTAAAGATGCCTATAATAGGAACTAATCAACTAAAGTTCATGTCTCAGGTATTTTTCTATTGTGTAGCTTTTGCATGTCTTGTATTTCAAAATGATTTGACATATAGTATTCAATAATTTAAACGCATATCTTAATATTTTAATGCAAAACTTGTGGTCAAAGTGTATGTGATATTGATGAAAATAAGAACTGGTATTTGATGAGCACTTTTTATGAGCTAGGTACTGGGCTATTCACTTTCCAAACACTGTAGCTTCTTTTAAGCCTCACAACAAACCCATAAGGTGGACTCATTTCTTCTATCCATTTCAAAGCAGAGGACACTGAGATTTAGTGAGGTTTATGCAAGCCAAATGTCTTTGTATTGAATTTTTATTACATTCTGTTGGTGGGGGTGAGGATGGGCATAGTATAGGATTAGTATTTGCTTAGAACCTGTCTGTTTGAAAAGGTTATGAGAAAGTAAAACAAGCATAATCTTTTCTGAGTTGGCGTAGAAAGTAAAACTTGGAAAAATGAACAATTTTTATTTTGTAAAGGTAACGAAGGATATGGTGTAATGGCTTTTGCAAAGAAATTATATATAAATAAACATATGTGTATGCGTACATATAAATGTATGGATTTATATATTTTATTGATACATTTGATTCTAGATTTTTTTATGATAGTACTTTTAATAAGTTATGAATAGTCTCACCAAAATCAGTTAGAAGACGGTTACTTAGCTATATTTTCCAAAAAGAGCAACGGTGATGTCAAGGCTCCATCCCACTGACCTATGTTCTGCTTCTCAATACTGTCCTACCTTCTAACCACCCCTGAAGGCTTGTGTCTCCAAATCTCCCAAGTCTAACCAAGAAGATACAAATTGCATCAATGGGATGAAAAATGATAGGAAAGAAAAGAGAGAAAAAGAAACAAAACAAAACATTATTTCCTTAAAAGAATGTTGAACTCGAGCTGATTTAATCTCAGTTTTAGCTGAGGTCTCTAGGATAGATGCTCGAGGAACCCCTGCAGAACATGCAAAAGAGTTTTCCAAATGGACTTTTCTATCCTAGCTGATCACTGACTTATAGCCTGCAAAACAATTTAGAGAAAGGAGTGGGGTCTGAAGAAACCTTTGGAGAACTTCTGTCAGTGTCCTCAGTGTCAGATCCCTTCACCTTGAGCCCAGAGAAAGGGACTTAATAAGGCCACTCAGAAAGTTTGATGTATGCTCCCTGGAGTTTGAGGGACACAGTAAACGCTATGCTTCAGACATCTACAGGCTGAGAAAATATGATTGGTTAGCTATTCTGATGGCAGAGGGAAAGAGTTTGCTATTAATCTAGAGCTTGTCAGAGCAAAGCTTGATTTGGTCTTTCTGTGTACTTGATGAGGACCATATAGATGAAATAGGTGGAGTGGATTTATCTTATTTTATGTACTAGAGGGCAGCCTTGAGAAGCAAAAAGATCTCAGTAGAGAGAAATCAGAGGTACCACCAAGATGTCTAGGATTTGAGAAAGTCATTGGTATGTAGGCAGTTGGACCAGAGATGCAATTGCATGGATCAAGAAAACTTCTAGTGAGAGAGATCCCATGGTGGAGATGTCCGATTTAAAGACCTCTAGGCCCAGAGAGCATCAGTATAATCACTAATAACATCATTAGCCAAATTAGGAGTATCCATCCACTCATCTTCCCTCTTCTGAATGTTCCTCCCCACCCTTCCTCCCTGCAGATCCAGAGCCACTGTCAGGACAAGTGAGACAGGAGAAAAGAAGGAGATAAACTGAACATGCCCTCCTTTTCCACTTAACATACAGACTACACGTTTAAATGAAGTTTGAATGTATTAATTATTATACTAATTTGTGTTGTTGTTGTTAGGTGCCATCAAGTTGGTTCCCACTCACAGCAACCCTCGATACAACAGAACGAAACACTGCCCTGTCCTGCGCCATCCTCACAATCGTTGCTATGCTTGAGCCCATTGTTGCAGCCACTGTGTTAATTCTTCTCATTGAGGGTCTTCCTCTTTTTCGATGGCCCTCTACTTTACCAAGTATGATGTCCTTCTCTAGGGACCAATCCCTACCAATAACATGTCCAAAGTCTGTGAGACAAAGTCTCCTCATCCTTGCTTCTAAGGAGCATTCTGGCTGTACTTCTTCCAAGACAGATTTGTTCATTCTTTTTGAACATTCTAATTACTGAACTGATTCTGTGTTTTGTGGCAAAAGTGACAAGAATAGATATTATTATCTAAGCGTGACTGGAAGTCTCATGAACCTTCCCAGGTGTGAAGAAATGGGGGAAACCACTTGAATCTGTTTTCTGGTTACACTCTATATGTCTCCTCTGCTAAATGAAACAGTCTTCCCACTTTAGCCATACACTAATGTATGAGTAAAGTAACCCAGGCAACTTTCAGATCTGGAAAAGAAGTGGCATATCCTGCCTTTCTCCTAACTTCAGCTCCCTGGCTGGAATATAGACTTGATGGTAGCAAATTGTCTTGAATATATAGTTGAAGGCAACTCACTAAGGATGATGTAAGACAGAGGACTTGTTTCATGATTCCCTCAGTGGATAAAGCAGTCCTGGACAGCATCTTCCTAGACACTTAGATATGAGAACTAAAATTCAGTTTGGTTTACCCCTTTGTTGCTTTGGGTCTCTGTTACGCCAACGAAATCTTCACTGTAATTCAAGTAATACAAGAATAATTACATAACCTTCAAAATTACTTGTGAATTATTATTATCTACTTCAATATGAATTTTTGGACAAAGGGTATTATAATTCACAGTGTTTGTGCAAAAATAATCAATAGGAATTCAAATCCTGAAATCAAACTTTTAAACGTAAATTGGTTTATTCAACAAAGTTGTAATGAGTTCGAATAGACAGCATTCAATCTGAATAATTTGTGCCACATATATTGTCGGCTAACTTAATATAAAATTAGTCTAATGCATATCTGAGATAATTTTTGTTGTCAGTGGTCTTACGCTCTAGGAAAACCTCCTGATTAGGGGATATTTCCTTAGGTTGCAGTTAGGGACGTGTTACAGCACACTGAGCTCGAGAGATGGATTGTTCATTTAAGGTTCATTTAAAGGTGTCAGACAGTACAGTGATTTAGCACTGTTTTCCTGACTGCCAACTGCGGCTTGCCACCACACATCAGGCTGAATGACACTGCTTTCTGGAGGTGGGAGTTTAGCGTCTGTATGTCCCATGGGCATGAATAACAACTTGTCAAGAGCTCTGTTATCGCCAGAAGTTGTCTGCAATGGCCATCTAATTCCTGTTGCTCTTAGAGAGTAGCTTATCGAAATATTTCTGATTTACTCTACCTGTTCATTTAGTTCCTGATACTGTTGGCCACAGCAAATTGTAGATGCTGGCTGCTCTTACTCATTTTCTAATGGATAACATTGAACATTAGTTAAGAAGTGATGTTTCATTGTATGGCCAGCAATCAATAGTCAATCAGTTTTAGAGCTGTAGAGGATTTGAAATGCAAAAGACAAAGGTAACAACTTCCATGGAGGGAAACATTCATATAAAAACAACCACAAAAAAAAAAAAAAAGAATCAAAACTCAAAACAATGTTCCACGTATGAGTGCCCTTTCTAAATATCTACAATTTATTGAGCCCTTGCTATACGTTGGGGCCCCTGGGTGGTGCAAATGGTTAACATACTCATTTGCTCACCTAAAGGTTGGTGGTTCTAGTCTGCCCAGAAGCACCTTGAAAGAAAGGCCTGGTGATCTACTTTTGAAAAATCAGCCACTGAAAGCCCTATGGAGCACGATTCTACACTGACACGTATAGGGTCACCATGAGTCAGATTTGACAGGAGGGCAATGGGTTTGGTTTTTTCCTCTCGCTGTATGTCAGACATAAACCTAGTATTATTGTTTTTATTTTATAGGTGAGAAAATGTGGCTAGGAGGGTTGGTTAAATAAATCTGCCCAAACATTACAGGGAGTGAGTGAGGGCAAGAGGTAGATTCATTTCCAGGGCCGTGTACCAACAAAGCTTACATGCCGAGGCAGGACTGCACTGCCTCTCTTGAGATGCTTTCTGGTTAGAATCTCCTTCATTAGTATTTGAGTGGTCAGAAAGATGCACCAGGGCAAACGCTGTCCATTCTTCCCTTGTCTCTGAGAATAATAGACATTTAGATTTAGTGATACATTTTCAGCTTCCCGCTTAAGACAGAAGATAATGTACGAGCAAAAGTAATGGAAACAGTCTCCTGGTTGCTCTCTGAAAGAATCTTTCTTGTCTGTTAATCTCTGCACTCATGATATTGCCCTCTGGAACATTCTTCCGTTAAAGCCTGTTAAAGCCCACAAGTTACCTCTGACCTGAGCATTAAGGGAAGTCCTCGGAGAGAACCAGTTTTTTGGGTTTTTTTTTTTTCCAATTTTCTTCTTGCTCGTGTATGTTTGGAGTCCCAGTGATTGCTTTATTGACTGAGTAGGAATTTGCAAGATTGGTTTGTGGTTTCTTTAACCGTAAAATTTACATAAAAATTTTGCTGTTGATCAACTTCTGATTAATCATACTTGTTATTAATAATAGCAAAGATATCATCTGGACAGGTTTTAAACCTAGAAAAAAATATGTATTTACCTTTCTGCTCTGCCTATTCCCTTCTCTCTCAGGATAATGGTGGTTTCTTGGAAACCATCTGAAAAATAGGCTGAGGTGAGATGGTACCTCTGTTAGTCTGAGTTTTAGCTCTCGGACTGACTCATGTTGTCTGGCCTTTATGGCAGAAAGCTTTGGTGCCACAGACTTATCTCTTGCCAAAGCTACCTTTACAGAGTCACTTCATAAAATTATCTCTGTTTGCTATTTCAATTCAGCAAGTTCACAGGCTACCAGATCTTAATTACCTTATGTTTCAGACTGCCGGCTGAGAAAATCTACCCCCAAAATGCTAAATTCCTTTCATTTTTAGCACATGGATCTGCTAACATTTGTCTTCCTGGCTTTGTTTGAAGTACTAAGAAACAACCAACACATACCAAATTTGTGATTTTTTTTCCCCTCATAATTCCTCTAGAGTTGCAAGCTTAGACACACATGGTCTGCCCTCCAAAGATGGCAGATAATTTTTCCAAACGCTTTTCCATGGCATAACAAGGGACACCTGTTTTGCTGCTTGTGTTTTCTTTTCTATTACTACGAACCTGTGTTGTTACTTACAGTTTTCTGTGTTGTTGGAACCAACTTCTCGGTGATTGCTACCCATTTTAGGCCTCGTTGTTACCAAATTTTTGTGTTCCTTAGGATATTAAGGTACTGAAATAGAGATCTAAACTTACATTGACTTACACAAGATAACAATTTATTAGCTCTTTCACACATGGTCTGGCCATAACCAGGCCAGGGTCAGTATGAGATTGTATTGTGCCACAAACCTGGGCTCATTCTACAAAGTTACTGTCGCATCTTTAGTGGGTTCAGGATGGCTCACACCTGGTCTGCGTCACCTCCAGTGTGAAGGCGAAAGGAGAAAGGGGAGGGTACATTTCATTTTAAGGTCACGACCCAAAATTTGTAGAAATCACTTCCGATTGAACAATCTGATTGACCAGTCACATCTGATTGACTAGAAATTGGTCATATGCCTGCCTACAAGGTAGTCTGGGAAGTGTAGCTTTTATTCTGATGGGTAATGCAACCAGATAAAAGGTGGTGTTTGCTCTTTTTTGTTTGTTTTCTTTTATAATGAGAAGGAGAAAATAGATATTGGAGGAATCTAGCAGTCTCTTCCCTACTTTCTCACCTGTTAACATGAAAATTATGAGGATCAATAGTAGCTTGAAAACTGTGTGTGTATTGCCAGTCCTATTGTATATTTTCATTTTAATATTTCTCTGGAGAATCTGATTTTTTAAAATTCAAACTGATTTTATTTGGCCTCTAAGCCTGAAGTATTATACAAATGTAATACTTAGTATAATGCTATTAATCTCAGTGGCAATAGTTAAAATTAGACACTGACAATGTATTGTCATTCTTTCTTTTTCTTTTTCTTATTCATTAAACTTTGCTTTTCTACTTCCATGCTCTTTCTAAAAAGATGTTCCAAGATAGAAAAGAACAAACATTTCCATGCCTGAATATTTCTCTTTGACTTACTGGGCATGTAAGAAATGGATGAAGAGGAGGAGAAAAGCAAGCAAGCAACCAACCAAACAAAAAACTAGCTCTCACAGAGTTGCCTCTAATTCATACACTGATTGACAGAACATTATTTCAGACCCAGAAATGATCATTCCAACAAAGATCTGATAATACGTGTAAGTATGTCTTTTTTGTTATAGGCACAGACGTTCTGTTCACTCAAGATGTATCCTTCTTGGCTGGAAATATCACTAAATTAAATTCTTTCTTTCTCCTTATGTATTATGTTATAAGGTTTAATATTAAAAATGGAGCCCTGATGGCACAGTGATTAAGAGCTTGGCTGCTAACCAAAAGGTCAGCAGTTTGAATCCACAAGCCGCTCCTTGGAAACCCTGTGGGGCAGTTTTACTTTGTCTACAGGGTTTCTCTGAGTGGGAATCCACTGCACAGCAATGAGTTTGATTTGTTTTTTTAATATTAAAAATAGAATGATTGTATAATTGTGAGCATAGGTAGGCCTTATACATGGCAACTTCACTCAGTTTACCTTTTATTTTTTTTGATAATTTGTAACGGCCAGCGTTGTGTTTTGAGATTGAATATACTAAAAATATTTTCTATTTGCTTTTGGTTGTGTGCTAATTTTACTCAAAAATCTAAATCTTTATTTTTTAGAATACCTCATGGAAACAAAAATTGAAATTAGGAGTCTGGTGGTCTGGATGAATTTTGGCCTCATGTCACTCTTCCAGCAAATCCTCCTGGTGAATCACATTCGATTCAACTTGCTTTCATGATCGTAACAGTTTTGAGAATCATACTGTGTATGCTACAGAATCCCACACTGTATAAGGCTCCTCAGAGATTATCATAAGATCTGTCACAAAAGGGAACATATTTTCTTAACACATTCTGGCTTAGAATAGATGCATTTTTATATTACAGGTTAGACTTAGGACCCCAACACAGATCGCCAGTTGGCTGCCCATGGGCCATAAATAGCTTTCCGATACAGTATTTTAATAATAAATTAAACTGATTGTCAAGGTTTTAGACATTAAATATTTTGCATTAAAATTCATGTTCGCAACTTCTCTTAAAACATAAACTCAAGGTATGGCCACATGGGTTTCCCATGAGCTAAGTAGTGGCTGACTCCTCAGACAGGGGCATGCCCTCCCTGTCTCAGTTCACTAATATTTCTCCCTTATTGTTTTGGGGTGTTGCACATCTGGGCTAGATGTATAGGACCACGTGATGGAATTTAAGTAGAGTTGGAAGGAAGAGAAGGGAATAGAGGGTAAGGGATATCAGTAGCTGAGCCAGCTCTTGACTGAGATTCTCAGCAATGCCCCAACTCATCTTCCAGCCCATTCTTCTCAGAAGCTCTCTTGAGAGCTTCTACCTCCCATTGCTGTCTCACCCACAATGCCTCTTTAGGGGATGCTGCTGCCACAGGGGACAGGCCAGAGTTTCTTCTCTCTCAGTTCTTTTGGGTTCTACCGCTATCTGTGTCACCAGGGCTTGCTGCTCATTGAAAGGGACTTTTTTTTTTTTTTTTAGCAGAAGTAGCTTTGATTAGACATACCATAGTTGTAATAAATCCCATGATAAACCAGAAATATAGCAAGTAGTAAAATCCTGGCAAAGCTGTTAAATCTAACATTTCTAACTCAGGTCAAAATGTTAATTACACTTACTAAAGACAAGTACAAAATTGTACAGGTAATCCCTGACTTACAGCGAGGTTCCTTTCCGACGACCCTGTCGTAAGTTGGTTCTGACCTTAAGTCAATTACCTCTTTCTTTTTTTTTTAAATTTTCATCATTATTGCCTTTTATTATCAGTATCTTTATAAATCCAATCTTTATTTGTCTTTGAGGATTGGCATGAGAATGATAACAGCAAATTATGCACTGCGGCACTCTTTGTAGTACATATTACTAACAATAAGATGTGCAAAAAAAAAAAAGGATGGTGGTGAGTGCGGTTCAGTCAAATGTGGAAATTATTGAACAATATCATTAATACCACACGCAACTAAAATTTTGCTGAAGATCATTCACAAGTGGCTACAGCAGTACATCAGCAGGGAACTGCCAGAAGCTCAAGCCAGATTCAAAAGAGGACGTGGAACAAGGGATATCATCGCTGATGTCAGATGGATCCTGGCTGAAAGTAGAGAATACCAGAAAAATGTTTACCTGTGTTATATTGACTATGCAAAGGCATTCAACTGTGTGGATCATAGCAAATTATGAATGACATAGCAAAGAATGGGAATCCCAGAACACTTAATGGTGTTCATGAGGAACCTATACATAGATCAAGAGGCAGATGTTGGAACAGAACAAGGGGATACTGCATGGTTTAAAGTCAGGAAAGGTGTGCGTCAGGGTTGTATCCTTTCATGGTACCTATTCAATCTGTATGCTGAGCAAATAATCCAAGAAGCTGAATTTATGAAAAAGAACATCAGGATTGGAGGAAGACTCATTAACAGCCTGAGATATGCAGATGACACAACATTGCTTGCTGAAAGTGAGGCTTTGAAGCACTTACTGATGAAGATCAAAGACCACAGCTTTCAGTATGGATTACGCCTCAACATAAAGAAAACAAAAATTCTCACAACTGGACCAATAAACAACATCATCATGAATGGAGAAAATATTGAAGTGTCAAGGATTTCGTTTTACTTGGCTCCACCATCAACACCCATGGAAGCGGCAGTGAAATCAGAGGGCTCATTACACTGGGCAAATCTGCTGCAAAAGACCTCTTTAAAGTGTCCTTAAAGATGTCACTTTAAGGACTAAGTTGTACCTGACTCAAGCCATGGTGTTTCAGTTGCCTCATATGCGTGCAAAAGCTGAACAATGAATAAGACTGAAGAAGAATCGATCCCTTTGAATGACTGTGGTGGCAAACATTTTGACTATATCATGGACTGCCAAAAGAATGAACACATCTGTCTTGGAAGAAATACAGCCAGAATGCTCCTTAGAAGCAAGGAGGGTGAGACTTCATCTCACGTAGTTTGGACATGTTATCAGGAGGGATCAGTCCCTGGAGAAGGGCATCATGCTTGGTAAAGTAGAGGGTCAGTGACAAAGAGGAAGACCCTCAAGGAGACGGATTGATACAGTGGCTGCTACAATGGGCTCAAGATTGTGAGGACGGTGCAGGACCGAACAGTGTTTCATTCTATTGTACATGGGGTTGCTATGAGTCGGAACTGAGCTGATGGCACCTTACAACAATAACAAGTGTAGTTCGTGGTAACTTGAATAAGTAATAAATTGAGGACTACCTGTAGTTAAGAAACATAGACATACAGCATTTGTATTATAGACATTTGGCATAAATGCAAGTATCACTGTAGTGTGGACTAGGCAAGCGTATTGTAGAAGGCATGCCCTTACACACTAGCCTTACACCATAGATTATTGTCAAACAGGTGGAATGATATTCATGGGCTTTTGAAAGTTTCAGAGTTTGATAGGACCAAAATGAGTATATAATACATTTTCTAAGTTTATGGAAAAAATACTCTTACAGCCTCAATATCGTCACTTGTAAGACAAAACTATTAGATTTGATCATTTCTAATTCCCTTAAGTTGTAAATACCTGTGATTTCTATAAAATCCAAAGAATGCATGTAACAGATGAAAGGTAACGCTAAACGTAAACGTGAGTCATGATCGAGGAGAATAAGAATATTTAGATTAGGGAGAGCAGGCAGCAGATGGAATCTGCAAAAAATAGAACAAGGGGTTTGTAGACTATGCATGAGGGTTACAGAACTAGGACCCTCTTTAGTCTGCATCTCAAAGATTCCAGGCTGATGCGTTAGTGCCGTTACCCTCAGGCAGTGATCCAGTGCCTGCATTGTTCAGTGTAACGCTCTGTCCTTGGATACTTGAAAACCTCAAGAGCGTGCAGATCCTGCTCATCATTGCCTTGTCTTGCTTATTATGCTATTTTTGTCCGTAGCCATATTATTTCATATTTGTTTACATGTGCTGAGTTACATGAGTCAGTAAATTCCTTCCCTGGACTCCAGTTCTATCAACATGATTCTGAACTCAGTTATGTTCTTCTAACTTATCCTCCCTTTCATTTTTTTTTTTAAGCATCTGCAAGCTTCATCGTTTGTACTGCTTCCTTCCACCCCAGCCTTGGAAATAAAAAGTGAACCAAAGTGGTCTTCATATTGATCCCAGGGCACTTCGCTTGCCAGTGTGCTTCATCTGGAAGTACTGCCCGTCTCTGAGTAGTTAGTCTCTGAGCTCTGTCCTGTGTTACAAACAATGCTTGTTGACCTTGGGGATTAATCTTTGGTTGGTGATGTATTTTAAAAACTCACCGAAGTTCAGGTGCTGTAATTTAGGACTGTAGTTTACTTCAGTCAGATCTCAGATACTATTCCTTCATAAAAAATGCCAGCAGATACGTGTTGCAAGCTTGTCTGTCTGGACAAAATTGTTTTCCTCTTAAGCAGTTTTTGCTTCTCCAGGATGACTCCATCTTGGTTCCCAGCCTCACAGAGCATTTATTCTCTTTATCACTGATTATTCTTCCTGGAACAATAAAAAGCTTTTCTGCTGTACTATTTTTGGTACGAACACCCTAAGTTATAATAAAAAGCCCTGGATTCTGGTTTTGGTTCAGTCATTTGTCTATTGTTCAACATTAGTCAGGGCCCTTGAGTTCACATTAGCTCAGTTTCTTCATCAGTGAAGTGTGGGTAATAACTGGCCATCCTATTGTGTAGAATTGTTACAAGGAAAATACCAGCATATGGGAAAGGAATTTGAAAAAAGGATGACATATACAAATAGAGTAATAGTATATTGTCACAGGTTAGCAGAGCCGCTGGCATGGATATAGGCGTGTGATAAATATTGAATGAGTCACGTACATATTCAAATTAATGTGCTTTTCCTAGATTCACAGAGCCAAAGGCAATTGTATACTCTATCATTCCATGTAAGGCACGGAGAAGCTCTCTCTGCTAATTAGTAGCAAATATGAAGTAGGAGTTAAGACTCCTGACTTCTGACCTGTGTCATTTAAACCATCCTTTGTGGACCAGTTCTTCTCATCCATACATACACACTTCGGTTGTGTTTAGCTTCATTAACAATCACTGCCGATTTGAATGTTTCTCAACGAGAGAAGAGAATGTATTTTCCTCCCTTACACATTGATTCTGGGAATGAAGAGGGTAGAGAAAGTAAAATCATTTTCCTCGTTTAATTTTAAATTAACTTTAATTTTCAAAGTAATTAAATTTAATTTAAATTTGTAATTAATTAAACTTAACTTTAATTTTTGATTTACTCTAGATGTGTTCTTGAGGTTTAGGAGTTCCTAGGTGGTGCAAAAGGTTAAGTGCTCGACTACTAGCCTAAAGATTGGAGGCTCAAATCCCCCCAGAGGCTACTTGGAAGACAGGCCTAACCATCTGCTTCTGAGAGGTCACAGCCTTGCAAACCCTACGGAGCAGTTCTCCTCTGCACACGGGGTCGCCACGGATTGGAATTGGTTCAACTGCAGCTAACAGCAATAGGTTTAATGTCTTTGAGCACACATACTTTTCCCTTTACAAATTGTATCACACTTTCAAGTCCAGATGTTCTTCCGCCCTTCCCTGTGTCTTGGTTTCTGGTTTGACCATGTGGAGCTTTACTTCTACACTACCTCAACTCTGAAGTGGAACTTATTCACAAAGCAATAAGTCACTGCTACCAGGCTTTCATCAGCTTAGCGGACTTTACTGGAGATCTTTTTCGGGGAGTGGGGTTGGTATGGGCTTTTTATTTCAAGGGATCAATTGTACAGCCCACAGCCTTCTGCAATTTTGAAGCTCCATATTTTTCTATGTTCCAGTTCTTCTTGTCTCTATCTCATATTATTCCCCCAACTCCAAAAGTTCTCCCCTGGAATTGGCATGGTCCACTGGTTCTCCTGTCTGAAAACTTGGCAAAAGCCAACACCAGAGCCACACGTTGAGAGTGGGGGATCGGCTCATCTCATCAAGCTATTTTTCAACAGAGTTTCTAAGAGAAATTCTGGTGCACCTCTTGGCAAGTAACATGTCTTCATTTTTATTTATAAACCTTTATTTTCTTACGATTGTACCAATTCAAGTTTGATGAAGCCTTATGTGCCAAGTTATTCACTTAGGACTCTAGTTTGTCAATTATAGAATATCCAGCATAAACTGTATTAAATAAAACTTCCAGGTTGATTTTATCTAGCAGCTTGATAATGTCAAAAAAGATACTTTTCATGTGTGTGTTCCTGCTGCATCTTTTGTATTTCTCCACTTCATCCTAAAGCTGGCCCCTCTTAAAAGCATGGGTGCTATGTATTTGCCCAAGCTACTTTTTTTTTTTTTTTTTGTCTATAATCAGAGAGAGTGTCTCTCCCTCAATTTTAAAATTAAAACTCTGGATTTTATGCTGACTAGTCTAATTGTGGCATAGTGGTTAATAGCTATGGCTACTAACCAAAAGGTCAGCAGTTTGAATCCACCAGATGCTCCTTGGAAACCCTATGGGACAGTTCTACCCTGTCCTACAGGGTGACTATTAGTCAGGATCGACTCGATGGCAGCGGGTTTGTTTTTTGTTTTTTTTTTAAGGCTATTTTAGGTCACATGCCTACTTCTGAACCAATCACTATGAAACGGTAGATGAGATTATGCTGATTGATTTAGGCCAATATATGCCCACCATTGGAATTAAGTAGGAAGTAAATGCCACCCAAACCCTATGGTTTAATATGGGGGAGACTTGTTTCCCAATGAAAAGTCTTGATGCTCACAAGATGTTGAGTAAGAAACCAACGATTATCAGCTATCCCCTCTGGAAAGCTTCTCCCCTCAAATAATATAAATACTACAGTGAAAAAGCGTATTGTTTTCATCTAATTAAAAAATTGTGTTGATTGTCCTCTTTCAGATGTAGGGGCAGTCAGTGTTGAATATTGCTAGATAAAACCAACTCCATTCTTCCTCTTTTCTAGAATGTGTTGAACATTGTTGATACTCCCTGAATATTTGAAGCTCTCTGCTTTCTGAGTACATGGTAGGCTTGTACTTCATGGCCGCCATAGTTGGCTGGCACCTCATGACTGGTGCTGGCTAATATATTATTTTTTCTGTTTTGGCCAATGAATTTATACCGGAAGTGCTACGTAGTATTACATGGCCAGGCCATTTAAATGCCAATGCAAGACTCTTTAAGAATTTTTTTTCTTCCGTCACAGCATCTTCATGGTTCCAGGGAGTAGAGGCAAAGTTAGGCAAGATCTCATAGTTAGGCGAAAGAGACAATATTGAGCAGATTCCCCGGCTGACCCATTAGGGACATGAAAATGGATAAGCAATAAAACTTGGAGTTAGGGTTGACAGTTACCCCAACATAACCTAGTCTATCCTAGCCTACACATCACAATTAAATTTTAGCCTGGTCGATTGCCACCTAGTGGGTCAGGTGATACATGTGCTAGTCCACTCTTGTGGTCGTGTGACTATGTTTTTGCAAACAGGAGGTGAAAAGAATTGATGAATACAATTTCCGTATCACTTGTTTGAAAGGTAACTTCTTTCCCTGGGCTTCAGTTTTCTCCTCCATGCTGGCTGGAAAGCTGATGTCTGCAGTAATCATGAAAGCTCGTGTTGGGGATGGCAGAGTTTCCCCAACATCTCTGGCCCATGGGTGGCATAACTGATCAAAAGCAGCCTACTAACTTATGAGAGAAATAAAACTTTTATAGTCTTTATACCTCTGCAATTTTATGTCTTTATTGAAGTAGTCTATCCTTTACCCTAACAAATATATCAGCCTGAACACATTTATACTGTAATCCCACCTCAGGGATTGCAAAATATGCAGAAAATGTGGCCTCCACTTTTACTGCCTAATTCATTCATTTATGTATCTATTCAACAGATATTATTGAGTTGCTGTAATATGAATGGTACAATATTCAGTGTGAAGGATAATATTAAGATTAATAATGCATAGTACTTCCCTTAAAGGTGCTTATTACATAATAGGAAATTTAAGACATGTAAATTAAGCAGTTAGAGACAAAAAAGAAAATTCTGAAGCAGAATAGGGTCAGTACACCACAGTATGGTGAAAGAAGCCCACACTTTGAAGGCAGTCAAACACAAAGTGAGATCTGAGTTCAGGCCCTACTACCTGCTCATTATATAATGTTGGGCAAATGACTCTAAACGCACGATGATCATTACTTTGTAGGGTAGTTGTAGTTTTTATCAGTCCTGTAAGTTGCCTAGAAAAGTTTATGGCAAGTAATAGACACTCAATTGATGTAGCTATTAGTGTTATTTCAAAGCAGTTTGTATAAGCAATGAAATTTCAAAGAAAAAAATGCATTTACAAGAGATCACATAATTAGAGAAAGTTTTGTGTGGGTAATGTGAAGAAAATGGAAGGCTATGAAGGATTTGCCTAAGGAGAGAAGGCAGGTGACTTCAGGCAGAGTTAGACAGATGCGTCGGAGCACAGGGTGAAAATGTACTTGGGATATATGGGCCTGGAGGAGGTTGGGTTAAGTGCAAGGGAAAAGATATGTTAGAGAAGAGTTAAGAGAGAAGACGGATATGCATTTTAACACTTCTCTTGCTGCTTGTGTATAATAAAGCCAGGGTTGATCCCAGTTTTAGGGAACTTGAAATTTATAATTAGAGGTCTCTTTTTTGGGGGTGGGGTGGGGAGGAACGCAACATTACAAGTCCAGATTTAAGTACTGGAAAGTAAATGGTTAGCACTCAGTCTGTAATCCATTGTACCCTTTTACCAGGTTAGGGGGGTGCTCCTAGGAAAGAAAGAAGGCAACCTAGTTCAATTTTGTTGTAAACTTGCTAATGGCAGACCTCCTGGCAAACAAGCTGATGCCATTTTCTAGAAGGAGTGTTACTATCTTTGGCATGTATTTAGCAGGATGGATCTGGTTCTCTAGCGTTGCTTGTGGTCAACAAACCTGGCAGTCATTTGGCTGCATACTCTTAATCACCTCTTCATATGATGGTGACTATGAAATATCATTTCTATAGGGAGAATTGAAAGAATTCTGCCCTTTCTCTAGCATTAAAAAGTTTGTTTTTCACTATTGATAATTTGGATTAGGGGTCTATAAGAAATAAATCCTTTGCTTACAGATTTAAAATTTGCAACTAGTAGAAAATTCTTCACAAAATGTGCCCTGGTACATTTCACGCCTGGTTTCTCCTCCCCTGCACTGCTACTTTGATGGCGCGCACCATAGGTCGTGCCGCAGAACACGCTATGGCCTGCCTGCACTTGTGTCAGGATGCCAGGTGAGTCGGTATGATGGGTGGTGGAAGTATTCCTGGAGGCCGTTCCTATACCTGGTGCCCAACAAGAACTTCACTGTGCAGGATATAAAACTAACAAACAAAAAACAGTTACTGTCTAATCGATTCTGACTCGTGGAGACCCCCATGTGTTACAGAGTACAACTGCATCCCCTAGGATTTTTATACTTGTGACATTTGGAAGCAGATGGCCAGGACTTTCTTCTGAGGCACCTCAAGGTGGGCTTGAGGAGCCTCTGGGTGGGTTCAAACTGTCAACTTCTCAATTAGTAGCCCAGCACTTAACATTTTGTGCCAGCCACGGATTGCAGCTATGAATGCTCAATTATACTTCCTTAAGCCCAAACTGGAAACCCTGGTGGTTTAGTGGTTAAGAGCTACGTTTGCTAACCGAAAGGTCGGCAGTTCAGATCCACCAGCCGCTCCTTGGAATCTCCATGGGCAGTTCTACTGTGTCCTGTAAGGTCGCTATGAGTCAGAATCAACTCGACAGCAACGGGCTTGGTTTTTATTGAAGCCCAAACTAAGGAGCCCTGGTAGTGCAATGATTAAGTGCTTGCTGCTAACCAAAAGGTTGGCAGTTCGAACCCACCCAGCAGCTCCCAGGAGAAAGACTTGGGAGATCTGCTCCCATAAAGATAATAGCCTAGAAAACCCCATGGGGCCTCTCTACTCTGCTGCATGGGGTCTCCATGAGTTGAAATCAACTCAACAGCACCCAACAACAACGACAAAGCCCAAAGTAAATGCCCTGCCACCTTACCTTCCCCTTAGCAAAAGCCCATTGCCGTCGAGTCCTTTCCGACTCATAGCGACCCTATAAGACAGATAGACCTGCCTCATAGGGTTTCCAAGGAGCGGCTGCTGGGTTTGAACTGCCGGCTTTCTGGTTGGCAGACAAACACTTTAACCATTGTACCTCCAGGGCTGGGTCTCAAAAATCCTTGCAGTCACTTCAGCACCTCCTGATATGAGGGCGAATGTGTCAAGTGAGAAGCAGGGATGGAAAGGGGCAGTGATCTTAACTATAGTTTAAAAAAACATTGATTTTGTTGATTTCACATAAGACTGTGTGAACGCAGTGCTCAGTTCCATCCTAGGGCCTTCGAAGGGGCCTGTGGAGTGAGGGTCCTTGCATGTTAAACTTCATTATTTGATGGCACACTGCCTCTGAGTGGGGCCAAGTTATGAAAGGACTTCAAAACTTGGTAGAGGAAGGTGGGTTTGATGCAATCTGCTTCTAATGTATGCAAAGAATGTTATTATGACCTGATCGTTTAGAAATTCAGAGGCGTTTTTGGGTCAAAGACGCGTGATATGGATAAATGGTCTCCATATGCTGAAATCATCAACACAGTCCTCATCAAATTAGCTTGTTATAATATCAAAGCTCTTCAGAGATATATGTTTCTTTCCTCTAGACTAAGGTCTCCCTAATAATGGTATACTGCGGGATGGAGGCGTTCCATTAAAGGACCAGGACAGGTTTCACTAGATACATTAGCGAGGCATTCGTTCATCTCCAGGCTACATCAAATAGTTACCACTCTCCTAAAGCACCACCGGAGAGATTCTTGCGCAGTCTTTTATCAGGGGTATCACACATTTCAAATTTTTAAATCCAGTGCACTCACTCTGATTTATTTTTTATCTTGTCTGAACAAGATAAAACCATGAACATGCTTCTTCATTGGACAAACAGAATGTGTTCAAAAACTTTATTAAAATACTCATCCTAGTGGTGCAGTGGTTAAAGCACTCGGCTGCTAACTGAAAGGTCGGTGGTTCAAATCCCCCCCCAACTGCTCTGTAGGAGAAAAGACCTGGCGTTCTGCTCCCACAAAGATTACAGCCTGGGAACCTCTATGGGGACAGTTCTACTCTGTCCTATGGGGTCACTGTGAGACAGAGTGGACTCGACAGCATGAGGAAGAGAACCCTCCTCCGACTGCAGACTGCAAGGTCACTGCTACAGTGAAGGAGCCAGCTCGAGAAGTTAATTTGTCTGACAATCTAAGAGAGAGAAATTGGAGCTACTGAAGAAATGGAACAATGGAGAGGTCATTGGACAGTAAGCTGTCTCCTTGAAATGGAGACAGAGCCAGAAGTGGCAGTTCTTATTACATCTGTGCCTCCACCCAGCTCGGTGACACAATGTTAGACGTGGACCAGGGTGCATCTGATTTGGGATGGTGAATCTTCTTTTTGCTGAGTTATACACCTGCATATTCAACTGCTGTTGCACCTTTTCATTTAGATATACCATGATGTTGTTGTTATTGTTGTGTGGCTTGGAATCGATTCCCACTCATAGTGACCCTATAAAACAGAATAGGACTGCTTCATAGGGTTTCCGAGGCTCTAACCTTTATGCCGGTAGATCACCAGGCCTTTTTTCCCACTGAGGAGCTGGTGAGTTTGAACCACCAACCTTTCGGTTAGCAACTGAGTGCTTAACCATTGCACCACAAGGGCTCCTTTAGGTATATCATATCCATTGTTGTTGAGTCTATTCTGACTCCTAGCAGCACTTCAAATTAACATGTCTACTACAGAGCCCTTTATTTTTCTACTAATCTAATACCCTAGAGCCTGCTCCCCCAATTTAAATAGCCTTCCCTGTCTCCACCGTGTTCTCTTGCCCCCAGTTGAGCACCAGTTTTGTGAACAGCAACCTTTCTGCCCTCCCCATTGTAAACTCTTACTGCTGTTCACCTGGTTACTAGAGTAGCTTCCTCACAGGTGTCTCTGCCTTCAGCTTTTCTTTCTAAATCCCATATTTCAAATATAACTAGAATATTCTTAAAAAGCAAAACTAACATCTAACATCTAACCGTGTCGATCATCAAGTTGAAATTATTCAATGATTCCTTTCTGACGTCAGTATAACATCCAATTTTCATAGCACATCCTGCAATGGTTTCTATGTTCTGGTCTTTGCCAATTTTTCCAGCTTCACTGCCTGTCACCTTACCCCATTCCAGTTATACCAAGGAATGTGTAATTGCTCTTTAGCTTCCACGCCTTTGCATAAGCTATTTCCCTCTACCTGGGATGTTCTGCCTCAACTTCTCAGCTACAAGGCTGACACTTCTTCATCCTTAACATATCTCTTCCCTATGATGTAGATTAAAGTATCTTGTGCTCTAAGTATTCTTTTAATAACCCTTATATAGACTTTTCACACTTGTCTAAAATTATGTGCTTAATTGTCTTTGAGAACAAGAACTATCTTATTCACTTTGTATTCCTAAGTACCCAGACCACTCTTGGGATCTATTAACTATTCAAAAAATAAATGTTTATTCGATGAATGAATAAATGTAGACTGTAACTAACACAAACCTCTCATCCATCAAGAGAGATGATTTTTTTTTAATTCATCAGGTATTTTTAAAGCAAGTAAAGCTTACAGCAAAATGTTCTATATGCCCAGTGTAAAATGTGACTGGTTCCAACAAATAAGACAGAATATAATCTACCAAATATTAAATATCTTTGTGTTTCAATTTTTTTTAACTGTATCAATTTCCTAGGACTGCTGTACAAAATTTCACAAATCAGATTGCTTATAAGAACAGAAATTTATTGTGTCACAGAGCTGACATGTAGGCTGAGCCATATTCTCTCTGAAGGCCCTAGGGGAGGATTCCTTCTTGTCTCTCAGATTCTGGTAGCCCCAGGCAATTCTTGACTTGCAGCTGCAGCATAACTCCATTAGAGCAGTTGCAATGCCCTTTATATAATATTAAAAAAAAAAAAATTGTGGATCCTCCACTTGATGGCAATTGACTGTAAGAATATGTTTATTGAAATAATCAATTGGTTAACACTCTGTATTTAGTAATGTTTTAAAATAAATGTTATATTATCATAGGTAATTGAAAAAAATAATATATAAAGGCATGCAAGACGTGATGCATTCAATTGACTGACAATACATGGGGCTCACGTGGATTCATGGACTCCTTGCTATGACCACAGGGGTCTGGGTATTAAAGTTTGAAAGGCTATTGCCTTCTCACAAATAATCATCTTGGAAACCTTTGAGATAGGAACTACTAGTCTAATTCTATAGCATATGATGGTTTCTTCAGCAGCACCATAGTTTATCATACAAATATATAACCTGATATGTTTTGAAACAAGTTAAAAAAAGGTCACATATTTAACTGTTAATCTGCCCCCTGAGCATTTGAGATTTATTATGTAAAATACTATATGAATTGACTTTTAAAGGAGGAATTTAAAGTAAAGTTTATTTTATGTAATGGAAACACTAAAATGTATGGCTCACTGATCTGATAACAGTCTCAATTAACTTTTGAATTTTACAATCTTAAGTCAAAAGCAGCTACCAGCTACCGTGGGCTGACCTGGAGAAAGAAAGCATTTGTAAACCTATTTCCAAACACCTTGGAAAGCTGTAAGACTTTATGAAGAACTAGTGGGCACTGAACTTGTCAGAATCGCACATGGGAGAGTTCGGAATCTCAAAAGAGAGGCTCCCACCGTCCTTCGACCTTACTGCCGAAAGGTTTAGGCCAAAAGCTGCTTAGGAGATGCTACAGAGTGAAAATTCCCTAGAAGGGCAGATACAACTAAAATTAATAATGGGGGGGACAGGGGAGAAGAAGAAGAAGAAAAGACAGTTTACTACAGGACAAGAAAAACAAGTTTATAATTACAATATTTGCTATTGTAATGGCTCTGAAAGTATTTTTGAAGGAGTGATGGCTGCTTAGAATACTGTTTACCGTTTAAGACTCAAGAACAATTAAGATTCATCTTTTTAAGTTGGCCAACAAAACCATTAACTGAAGTGAATACTGTAACTGACCCTAAATTGGATAGATCATTGAAAAAAAAAAAAAAAAGTTCATATTGGCCCTGTATTCCGAATTACCTACCAGCTCAAACTTCTGACAGGCTGAACGCCCCAGTTTAACACTCCTCTCCTCTTCTTGATTAGCACATCTTGGACAGCTGCAGTTTCATCTCTGCTCTGTCTTTGTTTTTAGAGTAATCTAGTTATTACAGCCTTGCGTACTAAGCACACCCAAATCAAATATCAACGTAAGTGCAATAAATAAGAAATTCCTATCCTCTTCTTGGGGCGTGGGAGAATTCACACTTTTCATGCAAGAGACCTGGGTTTGATTTCCGGCCAGTGCACCCATGCACAGCCAGCGCCCTGGGATGTGCAGGACTGGGCAGTGTTTTGCTGGGTTGTGCGTGGGATCACCATGAGATGTGTCGAGGGCTGACTCCATGGCAGCTGATATCAACAACAGCCTTTTCTTGTTGCCTGAGGCTTTTAATGCCACACACATTTTGTCCTTCACCTTGTAAGTTTTTCTTTAAGTCTTTTTCTGATCGACATACATTTCTACTAAATACTTCCTTCCCATTTTCCTGTTAGGGTAAAACCACTTTTACATGTTTGATCATCATATAGTAGATATACCAAAAAAAAAAAAAGAAGACAAACCCATTGCCATCAAGTCAATTCCAACTCATAGTGACCCTATAGGACAGAGTAGCACTGTCCCATAGGGTTTCCAAGGAGCGGCTGGTGGATTCGAACTGCTGACCTTTTGGTTAGCAGCCTAGCTCTTAACCACTGCTCCACCAAGACTCCATAGTAGATACAAGATATGGTGTATATTAAGAAATCACTCACAACTTATTGCCACAGTGACAACTTACAAGAGATCTGTACTTCTATATCCCCTGGTAGTTTTCTTCATGGGGCATATGTGGTTGGCTTATCAGGCTGCCCAGTCGGTGAATGTCAGATTATACATTACAGATTCCCTTCCCAAACTGCTCCAACGTTCATTGCATCCAGAGCAGAGGAAAACATTCAACTAGTAAATTCTATTTCTCTTGCAAAAAAAAGAATCATAGCTCTGATAAAGAGCCATTGCAATATCCCTGTCACCAATTAGAAAACATGTTTCTGTTTGCACAGCATCTCTTGGCACTAAATGCTGTAATAATGCTTTCCTTTCCATTTGTCCCTGATACAGCTACTTTTTTCCACATTCCACCTGCTTCTACGTATTTCATGATTGGAGATTTATGCTCTGTGTTTATGCTGTTCCGTCCCACCCTGATAGCAAGTTTTTATTTGTTTTTTCATGTCAAAGCTTCCGATATATTTGCTTTACAAGACCATGTGAAAAATTCTTTAGTCTCTCAAATACTCAAAAGAGACGTGAATGATATTGTGCTTTCTGGCTATTCTGTCTTTATATAGTTTATCAGTTAATGTTCCATTAGCCTTCTTCTCAAAAGAGGCTTGTAAATAAGATGCCTTTATTTCACTTTTGTCTACTTTGACCCCAAAAGGTTCATATGGATTCTAAAGTAAAACTACATCTATTAAAAATCCCAACTTTGCTTCTTATGGCAACAAAAAAACCCTTGTCTTCCAAGGTAAAGTCACAAGCCAACTCTAAGTTCAGAAATGCACACCATTCTGGGCATGGATAGCTATTGTCATTGACAGAACCTGATGTAAGCACCATTTCTTCAGCCTCCTTTACTTGAAATAAGGCTTGCACTCCAGAACAAATGTCTTGCTCATAAGAAAATGAAGACCCTGTGTTTTCCCTTGCAAGATCAGGCCTCACACTCAGAAAGAAATTTTCAGAGACTGAAAGAAAATCTCCTGTGTTCAGATCACCCTTCCAAACCAAAACCCACTGCTGTAGAGTTGATTCTGACTTATAACAACCACCTTTAGGACCCCGTAAAATGCTGTTTGAGGTCACTAAAGGATATCCTTCCCTTGTTCCACTCACAGAAGCTGTTGGATGGCACACAAAAGCCAAAGGGAGATGATATAAATGGTGAAATGTAATTGGTACGCTTTTAGTTTTCCAGTATGGCTCAATAGAGTTGTCAAATCAGCCCAATTCATCAAGCCCATTGTCTAGGCCGTATTAAAGAAAACTAGAGCCATATCACTGTCCACTGTGACTGTAATTTGTAAATGCACCCCATGATTTCATTCAGAGGATAAAAGGTCTTCACATTAATTTATTTTCATAATTGCATGGAAGTTTTCAGGATGTGTTCAGTTTACCTAGGAGTAAAGGCTACCATGATCACTCTCAGAAAAATGTTTGGGGCCCCTACGTGCAATCAGTTTAAGGTCAATTTACAAAAGAAGTTTCCTGTGCCTTAGAGAGTTCACTATGCTTTCACCGGGGCAGTGGAATGACAAGACATGAGTTTGAAAAATGAACTGCTGTGATTTCCGGTTTTCAAGAATGGCCAAATAGGCTTTTCCAACCAAATGTTCTGCTGAAAACAACTAAAATCTTTGGATAAAATAAATTTTAAACATATTTAAGGCAACAAAGACCTGATAAGATTGAATGGGTCATCAGGAGAAAATGAAGGGAAAATGAGAACTTAGAGATGTAGGTAAGCAAAGAAGCGTATTTCCCAGAGAGCATTTGCAGATGCTGGAAAATTTAAGTTTTCTTTTGTGTTCATGACTTTCAGACCCTCCAGCATCTTTCTTCCCTCATTTCCCGCTACTTTTGCCCTTGCTCACTAGGCACATTGGTCTTCTTGAATATTTTATTATTGTACTAACAATCACTCTGCCAGAAAGGATCTATCCATCCTTTCCCGTCGTATACAGAAGACCTTACAGCATAAAGCTAAAGTAATCATGCTAGGAATTAACTCTGTAAAAAACAAAATTACCGAATAAGAAAACCGATGCACCAGTGTATGGAAACAAATGATCAGCATTAGTGGCTGAACTCTGCTGTGGCTGTTTGGTTTTGACTCTAACGTGAGGAAACGTCAATCATACTTCATTATTTCTATTATTTCCTCTTTGCTGTAGTGTGCCATCCAGTGGCTTCTATGGGAAAGTAAGGATTTGTCAGCATAAACTGATTAAGATTTATCCTAGCGAAAATGATATTCCTAATCTGGTTGTTGTTGTTAGATACCATTGACTTGGTTCTGACTCATAGCGACCCTATGTACAACGAAACAAAACACTGCCTGGTCCTGCACCATGTTCACAGTAGTTACTGTTTGAGTCCATTGTTGCAGCCACTGTGTCAATCCATCTCCTTGAGGGTCTTACTCTATTTTGCTGGCCCTCTGCTTTACCAAGCATGATGTCCTTCTCCAGGGACTGGTTCTTCCCAATAACATGTCCAACGTGCATGAAATTAAGTCTCACCATCCTTGCTTCTAAGGAGAATTCTGGCTGTAGTTCTTCCGAGACAGATTTGTTCATTCTTCTGGCAGTGCGTTCATTATTCATTGCCAGCATCATCATTCAAAGGCGTCAATTCTTCTTCAGTCTCCCTTATTCATTGTCCAGCTTTTGCACGCATATGAGGCAATTGAAAATACCATGGTTTGGGTCAGGCCCCCCTTAGTCCTCAAGGACTTTGCTTTTTAACACTTTTAAGAAGTCTTTTGCAGCATGTTTGCCTGATGCAATACATTGTTTGATTTCTTGACTGCCACTTCTATGGGCGTTGATGGTGGATCCAAGTAAAATGAAATTCTTGTCAACTTCAATATTGTCTCTGTTTATCAGGATGTTATTTATTGGTCCAGTTGTGAGAATATTTGTTTTCTTTATGTTGAGATGCAATCCATACCGAAGGCTATAGTCTTTGATCTTCATCAGTAAGTGCTTCAAGTCCACTTCACTTTCAGCAAACAAGGTTGTGTCATCTACATACTGCAGGTTGTTAATAAGTCTTCCTCCAATCCTGATGCCACGTTTTTCACCTAGTCCAGCTTCTCAGATTATTTGCTCAGCATACAAATTGAATAAATATGATGAAAGGATACAACACTGATGCACACCTTTCTTGATTTTAAACCACACAGTATCCCCTTGTTCTGTTCGAACAACTGCCTCTTGGTCTATGTACACATTCCTCATGAGCACAATTAAGAAAATTTTGGAAAAAAGTTGAAATCTGAATTTGTCTCTGATCTTTACCACTACTTTTGAATATGGCCTTTTAACTTTGCCATATCTGAGTATATGTAGATAGGTTATAGTTTTAGTATTTGGGGAAAAATCAGAAATTACTAATGAAAGAATTACTATAATTCAAGACATTATGCTTCACTTCACATGGTTACAAAGAGAGAACTATCGCATGAAATAAATGATTGTTTACTCCAGATTTCATCAAAGTTGAAATGGGAAATATTTGCATCCATTGTCTCCATTTTTCTACCTAACCCATAAAAATCATCTCTCTTTCAGTTAAGAAGCAAAACTACAGATTGCATTTCTTGCTGTCAGAAGCATTAATGGTGCCTCTTATTTTCATGGCAGCTAGAAAGGAGTTTGCTCATTTTATTTGTAATGTTCATTTTGCTGACAAAACTCTTCAGAATAAATCTGAAGCAATTAGAATGTTTGGATAAAATGTCCTTTTTTATTCTCACAGATGACTAGCATGTAATTAGACTTAGCTATTCTATTGCAACTCTTCCATCCCCCTTTAACAAAAGGTCCTCATATTATACTTGCTCTTTTACTAGTAACAGTTTGAGTTTGAGACATATGAGTTGATTTCCCATTACATATGGCCACATAATTTATGGACTCAGTTTAAATGCACTCAATTTTCAGTATGGAAGGAATGCTACTGACCCATGATTGGTAGAATTTGAGTTAGTTTCATAAGAATTCTGCAAATTCATGTTGTCTTCCTCAAGATCCTAAGCTTCAGAGGTAGGATATGTGTGCAGGTCTCAAACTACTTCTCAAGAGCATTGTAGCTGGGCATCATCTTTCAGGCATGTTTGCTTTTGATCAATTGTCCTCAGTACTGGCTATACATTAGAATAGCCCTTGAGATGTTTTTACAAATCCTTGTGCCCAGGGTCCACAAAAGACCAACTACATTAAAATATTTGGAGTCGAACCCAGGCACCAGTATTTTTGAAAACTCCCATGAGATTCCAATGTGGAGGTAAAGCTATGAACCATACTTTTAGATGCAGAGGGGAACGGTTATTTCACATGTCATTGAAAGGGGTGGCCTGCACTTTAAGAACAAAATAGAAGTTTTAGAAGAGAAATACTTTGGGCAGATTTCTGTTGGAAAGTTCTCACCTTTACTGAAATAGTAGGGATATCAGAGACGAGAGAGTCCAGAGTTTCTGAGTATGGAGAGGACTACCTTGGAGACAGCCAGGTTCTTCTTTGGAAAAGCTAAAGACCTCTTTCATAACTAAAAGAATGTACTAAGGAAAAGATGCCAGTGGATCATCACCCAGTGGTAAACCGAGGGAGCAGTTCAAAGAAGACGCCATGTAAGAGCTACACACACAGGAGAAGATTTGCCAGTAGCCACTGGAAATTGACATAGGGACATCTCACCTCCAAGATATGAGTGACCTGAATAACTCAAGGTGATGTACTCTGTAGAACAACTGAAAGACTATGGAGCCTAGTGATGCCTCAAGAAACTACAAGGCATTGTGAGATTCTTGAATATCCTGTCTTCCATTTTAAGAATCATGTGAAGTTTATATTGTTTAATTTGAATTATTCTCTTCTCAACAAAAACTTTAAGAATGCTTACCAACAGAGGTCATAACTGTCAGAGAGGATTTGGGATGTTTCAGCAGAGGTTAGGGAGTGGTTATAGCCAAAAAAAAAAAAAAAAGATCTTCTAGAAAGTAATCTTGATGGCCCATTTTGTTTTGGACATCACCAACACAAGGGTTCTGAAAAACTAAACTTGTTTGTTTCAAAAGGCCTTGGTCTGCAAAAATATCCTATGTAGGCTCTTTGTCTGGTGATATTTCTTTTTTCATTAGCCTCGTAGTTGGGTTATCTGAAGCAGTTACTCGAAATGCATTTGGGATATGGGTCATCGATCATGTAACAGCCTAGGATGACTCATGAGAAGGCTTTGTTTCTGATTAAGCTCTGACATCTATTCTCTTAGTCACGTTCTTACATGGTTGTCAACAGAAACATCCCCACTTTTGAAATTATTTTTTAAATTTGACTCTGTGACCATAACTTTTTACTAGCACATATTTTCTTAGACCTCGTGGACACTTGTCTCTTCTAATTTCCCACTCTCTGTGTTAGTTTTCCAGAGCTTCCATAACCAAATACCACAAAGTAGATTGCTGTAAAGAACAGAAATGTATTTTCTCACAGTTCTGGAGGCTGTGAGTTCAAATCAAGGTATGAGCCATGTCTGTTCTTTCCTAGGGCCTTGAGAGAGGAGCAGGCCATGGTCTCCAAGTGCTGGTGGCTGCTGGCAATCTTTGGCATTTCTTTCCTGCTTGAAGATGCATTTTCTTTCATCGTCAAATGGTGTCTATTTTCCCGCTGTGTGTGTGACTCCCTTTTTATATGACAGTAGTCAGAATGGATCAAGACCCACTCTATTCTAGTGTGGCTCTGTTAACTGATAACATTTGCAAAGGAAAATCCTATATTCCCAAACAGGATCACTTTTACAAGTACAGAGATTAAGACTTCAACATACCTTTTTGGGAGACACAATTCAATCCATATCACCATCCCTCAGTCCACTTTTGCCCTCACTCACCTCTCAGTCCAGCTTAGCTGAAAGTGAAGTGGACTTGAAGCACTTACTGATGAAGATCAAAGACTATAGCCTTCGGTATGGATTGCATCTCAACATAAAGATATGAATCAAGCTAAGAAAATGGAAAGTATACATAAGTGCTTTGAAGAATACATGTGACTAATGATGTGTAGTGAATGGGGTGATCAGGGAAGCAGATGAAATTTCAGATGATTAAAAAAAGAAAAGCATGTTCAAAAGTCTTAAGCTGGGAAAGAACTTGGCATGTTCAAAGAGCTGGAATATTATGATTTGACTGTAGAATGTCATGGAATGAGTTGGAGAAAGGGAAGGGAATAGCTTATGAAAGGTCATATAGGCCATAAATGTTGCCTGTGTTGGGTTTGTGCAGGGAAATCAGAGCTTAGTCTTACTGGTTCCCCTTTGTAGGTGACATTTTGTTTTCCCAAGCTGCTCTCAGGATTCTTTTTTTGTCTGTGGTTTTGGAAAGTTTGATTATAATATGTCTTGGTGAATTTCTTTTGGAGTCTGTTCTGTATGGGGTTCATTGTGCTTCTTGGATGGAAATCTTCTCATCTTCGTCTTTCATGGTATTAGGGAAGTTTTCTGCCAGTACCTCTTCAAACAATGCTGTTTTTTGGTTGTTTTTTTTTTGGTCTCCTCTTCCAATCACACATAAATTATTCCTCTTAATAGTGTCTCACATAACTCTTAGGCTTTCTTCATTTTTCTTCATTCTTTTTTCTGAATGTTCCTCAAACAAATTGTTATCAAGGGATTTGTCTTCTATTTTACTGATTTTTTTCCCCATTGATTCAATTCTACTTCTGTATCCTTCCATTCAGTTATCTATTTCTGATATTTTGTTGTTAATCTTTTGGTTTCTAGTTACTGTTTTCGTATGGTTTCTAATTGCCTATTTATTTTGTCATTTTGTTCTTATATTATTTTCCTGATTTCTTCTAGAGTTTTGTGTGTGTTTTCCTTGATTTCTCTGAGGATCCTATGTATAAGTCTTTTGAATTCCTTGTCAGGTAATTCTATTACCATTTCTTCCACAGGTAGGTTTATTGCTCCTTTATTTTAGTCACTTGCTTGACCCTTCTTGCCCTGCTTCTTTATATAATTTGATATTGTCTGTTGTCTCCAAAGCATAAAGGTGTTATTTTATTTATTTGTTGAATGCATGTTTGTTTGCCTCATCCTACTTTTTGTTTTGTTTTGATATATCTGGGCCAGTGGGGTGGGTGTGTTCCACTGGCCATTAGCCTGCCAGTATGGGAGCACTCACCACCTGTCTCTGAGTGGGGGGCAGTGGCTGGCAGTGTGAGCACAGGTCTCTGTTTGCTAGCCACAGCCTGTTGTCTTTCCAGTGGTGTTGGAGTGGGCGATGGCACTCGCTGAGTGGGTGGGGTGGCAGGTGTGGTGGGTGAGCAGGAGTGTGGAAGTGCATTTTCTTCTGCTCACCTGGTTGGCGGGGGGATGGGTGGCAGGTGAGCAGGCATGCGGGATCGCGTTTGGTGCTGCTTGCTGGGATGGGAGGGTGAGTGGTGGCTGAGCAGGCACCCTTACTACTGCTTGATAGGTGAATGGGGAGGGTGATGGACAGGGCTGAGGGGGGAGGGAGGCTCATATTATGGTCCCTGGGAGGGCGTTATGTTAGGGGTATGGGGTTTTCCACCCTGATGATCAGAAGGGTGATGGGAGGGGGAGCATGTTCCTCTGGTTTCCAGATGTGGGCCCATGGGCACTTCCAATGGCTGCAGCCAGCAGTCAGAACCTGGCCCCCACCAGGTGTGAGGAGGGGGAGACTTCCTAGAGTCCTGTCTGGTGGGGGCCTTCTGCTAATACTATAGATCTATTACTTTCTGTGTGCCATACACCCTAACGACCAGGGACCACTGCTGGTGAGAATAGCTACTCTGGATCCTGGCTCCCTCTGTGCTCTGTGGATGCCAGGATCCCTGGAGCACTCACTGTCTTTCCCATACTTTCCCTCCTGAGATCCAGATCATGTTTTGCTTACCTTGCTTGACTCTGGATATGTCTACAGAGTTTCTCTGACTCTTTTTGAGAATTCCGTGAGGTTGCTTTCCTGTGTTCCTCACCTGGGGTTGCTACTGGCTTTATCTCAAGATGGCCATGCTGTGCCAGGATGACTGGCAGGGCATCTCTGCTCTGTATCACTCTTCTTTCTCTGTCTTCATTCGATTTCTTCTTCTAATTGGTGTTTGATCCATACTTTTTCTTTCCTTATGATGTTCAGGGTTCTAGGATTGTCATCTGTATCTGTTCCGTTTGTTTTCTCGGGTCTTTGCTATAAAGGAATAGCATGGTGTGTCTGACTAAGCCACCATCTTGGCTCTTTCCTCTCGATCCATGGTTATTTCAATCTATGGCAATGGGATGCATCACCAAGGGAGAAATTATTGTTAGAAAAGAAACGGCAAGACAGAGCCTTGAAAAACATCAATATTTAGAGATTGGGTAAAGGAGGAGAGAACATAAGCAAACAAAAAAGAAAAAAAAACCTGAGATGGAATACCCTAAAATTGAGGCATCAGGGATACTTAAGAAAGTATAGTATTTCAGAAGAAAGAATTAGTTGTGAATGGACTGCTGCTGAGATGGTGAGCAAGATAACAGAGCCTATACATAGGAATGAACAAATCTGTCTTAGAAGAAGTACAGCCAGAATGCTCCTTAGAAGCAAGGATGGCCAGACTTCATCTCATGTACTTTGGACATGTTATCAGGAGGGACCAGTCCCTGGAGACGGATAGCCCCTTGGTAAAGTAGAGGGTCAGCAAAACTAAGGAAAACCCTCAATGAGATGGAGTGACACAGTGGCTGCAACAGTAGGCTCAAGCATAGCAACAATTGTGAGAATGGCACAAGACTGGGCAGTGTTTCATTCTGTTATACGTCGGGTCACTATGAGTAGGAACGAACTCAATGGCACCTAATGACAACAATAACATACATGGGAATTTACAAGATAGAGGCTGAAGGTGACCTTGACGTGAACATTTCTGGTATAGTGGTTACAGAGGCCAGATTGGCCTAGATTTAGGTGAGGAAGTGGGCTTGGCTAGGCATAGAACTCTTTTAAGAAGTTTTGGGAGAAAGGAAAATGGTTGATATTAGGAAGGAAACACGAAATCAAATGAAGGTTCTTATTTGTTATTGTTAAAAAATAGTAGTCACTAGATCATGCTTCTGTGTTGATAGGAATGATACAGTGTAGGAGAGATTGATAATGTAGAACAGGGTGAGAGTGAATAGGCTGTAAAGGTCAGGTGGAGTGACTGGTCATTCATAGTAAGAAGGAGAAAGAGATGATGATGAGGGTTTTTGGCCTCAACCCAACCATCCAACCCATTGTCATTGAGTCCATTCTGGGTCATAGTGATCCCTATTGTGTTATCTCATTGAACATGAAATAAAGTCATCAGCTGAGAGTGAGGACTGCAGAACAGTTATGGGAGATTTTAGGAGAGAGGAGGCATAAAATAGATATTTCTGGGATATATCTGTATATCTAAGTCCAAATCTATATCTACCATTTACCTTCTGTCGATCTGTATCTATATATGACTGCCATGTGCTATTGTGTTTTTGAAACTTCTGATCATAAATTTAAAGTAAAGTTAGCCAGTGTGGTTATTTCCAATGTTCTCAGTGCCTGTGGATCAAACAGAGGGAAAAGCCTGGCAGATTTATTCTAGGGTGGGTTTTTTGTTTTTGTTTTAAGTCACATAGGATGGATGAAGCAAATAAAGTGAAAGTCATTTTTCAAGAAGGAATTATAATAATTTCCCAAGAAATTTAGACTGATAAAGGTAGAAAGTAATGTAAGTGAGAAAGTCATAGGGTTCATAGAAATGGAGTGTCAATAATTACTCATTGTGACCTTAGGGTATTTGAGTACTGCAGAGTAGAAAAACAGGAGGGGTTATCAGAAATGTGAAATTTTTGAAATAAAGATTTTAAAGTAGATTTTGCAATGATGACAATATCAAGTGGACAATATCATGGGTTGGGCAGATGAAGTAGAGAAATAGTTCCCTGAGTCAAGAGTCTGAGGTTTCAGGAAGGTTTATTCATAAAGATTTTAAAGTTCCTGAGAGTATTGATGGGATGAATGAAGAGTGACCAGGAAATCGATAGATGTCAGCAATGAGGAGAGATGATGATATTTCTGAAAGGAGTTAATTTCAAAGAGGATGTACAGTTTACTAAAAGGAAAAGGAATAATGTCTGAAACATAGCAATGAAGATTTAAGGGAAAAAAAGAGAAAAACAAAACTTCCATTTGAAAATGCCTCAACCAATAGCAAGGCAAGAAGTTAAAGCACACCTCTGAGAAAAGGTTGAAGATGGGATAATGTTTGTTAATTAGAGAAAGAGGTTTCTAGAGAAGAGGAGTACCATTTCAGAGTTAGAGACCAAAGTTTGACATTGAGAGTTCAGGGAATAATAGATGCCCAGAGAGGCTAGATTTCCTGTGGAGCCAGAGGTAGAGAGTTTTGTGAGTCATGATGAGATTTCTCTGAGATGATGGTGGAGTAGACTTATGGTTCTCAACATTGTCTAAAATGATCTAGTGATCTACTTCTTCCTCTGAAAACACAACCTGCTTCTCCTTCTGGTCACCTGTCTTGCTAAATGGCATCATCTTGCATGGCTGTAAATCCGCGATCATCCTAGAATGGATATCTCTCCTGTGTATACCAAGTCCTGCCCATTCCTCTTCCAAAATGTTTCTAAGATCCATTCAATTTTCTTTATTCACACTGCTAGTAGCCTAATTCAAATCACCGTTTTCTCCCACCAGGATAAATTCAATAGCCTTTTACTCTCCACAAATCCATTCTTACATTTCAGTCGTTGTGGTTTTTTCAAAAGTTACTATCTAGTCATTTTCTTCTTCTGTTTAAAATCACTCCTATTGCTTTTGAGATAAAATCCAAAATCTTAAATTGGCAAATAAGATAATGCATAATATCATTCTGCAGAATCATTGTCTTAACCTACTTTTCTTTTCACTGATTTTCTCTTATGTTCTCAGGATTTCCGTGTTGTTGTGAAGCACTCAGGATTTTCATATGCTCTTGGAATGCACTCTTCCCTGTTAACTGGGATTCACTCTCTGCTTCCCTTTACTAGGGTTTCCAAATTTAGAGGTTAAAAAAGAAAAAAAGACACCTAGTTAAATTTGAATTTCAGATAAGCAGCAAATCCCTTTTTTATTATACACACGTCCTATGCAATATTTAGGTGATTTGTGCTTTATGTGGTAACCCAACTTCTTACTCTAATTCTTCTCTTTTCAAATTTCGACTAATGCCTCTTCCCTTGTCCTCTCAGACTAGTTTAGGTCTTCCTTATTACACACTCTCATAACATGCAGTATCGATATTTATTTAATATCCATCTTCTCTGGTAGGTCATAGACGCCATGTTTTCAAGGTACTATGTCTTCACTAGTATCTAGCACAATACTGATACATGACAAGAACACAGTGAATGCTTTTGAATGAACAAGTAACAAATAATAATGGAGCCTGGAGACAGTGTGCAGTATTATAAAGGACATGCCACATATAATTAGATAGACCCATGGGGAAGTTCCAGCTCTAACACCAACCAAGTCATCTTTGGTAGGTCTAGGTTTTCTCACCAGAAAATGAGAGTGATGCTACGCGAATTTTCAGTACTATTCTGAGGATAAAATGAGATGGTACATAATAAATGTTCAAAATACATTGTATTTTCCTTCATTACTCCTGAAGTTGAAGAACAGTGATGCCACCTCATCATCCTTCAACTTTTGTGAACCGTTCACAAGTTCCCTCTGACACGAATCTCCACATATTGCAGGCATCAATCTGGCAAGTACATTTTGTTTCTCTGCCTTAATTCTGTTAGCTCACAGATTGGAGTTCGCATAACTCACACATGTCTTCTATGCGATAAGTTTGCTCTGGCAAACACATGTGGAGAAATGAGACTTTTGGCCCTTTGGGGTCTACATGCATGGTATTTTATTTATTATTACTGTTTTTTAATTACACACTCCACATCCTGTTGTATGAGGAGTAGTGGTAGAGTTACACCTTTCCAAAAAACTTCCCTACAGGATGAAATTTCCTCTAAAATCTTGATATTTAAAAGATTTCCGTTTCCTCCTCCTCCCGGGTTTAGCTCCTAGGTGGTGGGTGTTTGTGTATTAAAGGACTGCTTTCTACTTCTTCTCTTAAAGTCTTCAGAGTCCCCTTCCCCCCACTCCCATCCTTCTGTCAAGTTTAGGGTGAGATGTCTGGGGCTGGTGGGATTCCATGCTGTCATACTGCTTTGTAAACATTCTGTTTCAGCTGGGGAAAGGGGTCACATAAGTGACAACACTGAAATTATTACCTTAACCAAGATTAATTCTTCAAAATTTCCTGCCAGAGTGCGTCTTCATTCTCCTTTCTCTTTTCGACTTCTCCCTTCCTGCTTTCTGTCATATTTCCTCTATTGGGTCTTCCTTCCCTTCTTCTTATCTCCTTTTCATTTTCCTACATTTCATCTTTTCTCCATTTTTTTTTTTTCCTTCCTGCTTTTTCTTTTCTTCCACATTGTAACAAATCTATGGCTTTATTCCAGGTCTATGATTAGATTTCTATAAAATATCAAATGCAACACCCCATACATCTGTAGATCTATCAGACAACATCAGAGCTTCCCAGCCTAAAAATAGCATGAGCTCAGGCCCAAAAGCCACAGAGCATTCCGTGTCCCCTTCACCATCGCCTGTATCATGGCTTTCTACTTTTTGTTTGTGCTTATGTAATCTATTATGCGTTACGCTAACATTACGGTGTTTTTAAGCCACTCCAGGAAATTTAAACAGCTAAAATCTAGGTGAATTAAATCTAAAGTATGAGACTGAAAAATAGCACAGAAAACCATAAGTCTTATTCAGCAATTCCTAGCCCCTTGCTCCTAAATACTGTTCAAAATATCCCTTAGTGTACTGTCAAACACATGATATGATAGGTATCAGTTATCTAGTGCTGCTATAACAGAAATACCACAGGTGGATGGCTTTAACAAACAGAAGTTTATTTGCTCACAGTTTAGGAGACTAGAAGTCAAATTCAGGGTGCCAGCTCCAGGGGAAGGCTTTCTCTCTCTTCTGGCCCTGGGGAAAAGTCCTTGTCATCAATCTTCCCCTGGTCTACGAGCTTCTCAGCGCAGGGACCCCTTTGGACCCTCTCCACTCCCAGCTCTACTTGCTGAGTGGTAATGAGGTCCCTCTCCTCTCTGCTTGCTTCTCTCTTTTATACCTCAAAAGAGATTGATACAACCTAATTCTGTAGATTGAGTCCTGCCTTATTAACATAACTGCCTCTAATCTTGCCTCATTAACATCATAGAGGTTAGGATTTACAACACATAGGTAATTACATCAGATCACAAAATGGAGCACAACCACCCAATACTGGGAATCATGGCCTAGCCAAGTTGACATACATTTTTGGGGGACACAATTTAATCTGTAACAGTAGGATCGGTGAAAAATGAACTTGTAAATATATACTGTCAGTGTTTGTGTGTGTGTGTGTGCTTAGTGTGTGTGTGTGTGTGTGAGAGAGAGAATGAGAGAGTGTGGCAAATAATTATTGTACCTGTTTTGGTCTTAAACAATGCATGCACTTCCCTGCTATGACAGGCAGAGATTGGTGCTTTATTAATTTCCATCTAAAATCTTACACTATTGGGCATAACACATGCGTTTCCAATGGCTACGGAAGAAAGCTGGAGAGATACACTGGTGAGGGCAGCAATCATCTGATGGCGTGACAGCATCGTGGGATGCCGGCTGGTACTGCCTGGAGAAGCCTGGGTGGGAAATAGGAAACCTCTATATAAAACAGAATGATCCCAGCGATAACCAGGCAGATTCATGAATCGCTTTTACAACAGAAACACAGGAACCCGGAAGGGAGGTCACCTTTTTGATGCCCTCCAGAAATGCTGAAAATGAGAAAAACGGCAAGTAGTTTTGTAGGCCCTCATCATGGAAATCAGATTTGACCAGGGAATGGGTTCACGATCTCCGATTGATGCCGTCTCATTTCTACCTCTTTTATTGCAGTCTTCTCTTTAAACTTCCTTTTTTAAAAGCAGTGTTATTAGGGAAGGTTTTTTTTTTAATCATTTGTAGGATTTTCAAGGCTGGCTCCTTGTTTGGAATATGCACATTCAGGTAACCTGAGCACTATATTCTTGGAAGAAGAACGGACTCACCCCTCATGTCACAAACTGGAGACGTTCTGATAGCTTCTAAAGATTTGTCGTTAGAATATCTGGGTTTTTTTCCCTCCAAAATTAAGAAAATAATTAAGATAAAACCAAAGCAGTTCTATTCCAGAAATCACTCCTTCCACTATTCAAGATGTTTCCTTTTATTATTAGGATTCAGCTCAACGAACAGGAAACACATTAAGAATTTTTAGCAGGAAGGAATAAGGTATTTAATACAGAGAACTGTATGTCTGCACATGAGCAGTGACCCATCAGGAGAGCTACTACTTCTGACGTAGCCATTGAAGCTTTGCGGGAATTAGGAACCCACTGCAGTGGCTTCAGACAACCAAGGAGCTAGGGAACAGACACCCACAGCTGCCATCCAGGGACTTGGAAGCTGAATAATGAAGCCGCATCACTTCTTTACCCATAACTGTTTCTCTATACAAGGAAGCGGGAGCAGTGCTGGCTGATAGAAACATAATGCAAGGCACACTTGTAATATGACCTTTTCTGGAAACCTCATTTAAAAAGAGTAAAATCGAACAGGTAAAATTAATTTTAACATGTTTAATTTACCCAAAATAACAGCATTTCAAAGTACAATCCATATAAAAATTAATAAACCACTTGCTGTAGAGTCAGTTCCAACTCGTGATGACCCTGTGTATGTCTGAGTAGAACTGTGCTCTGCAGGTGTTTAATGGCCGATTTTTTAGAAGCAAGTCACCAGGCCTTTCTTCCTTGGTGTCTCTGGGTGGATTGGAATCTCCAACCTTTTGGTTAGCAGCCGGGTGCAATAACTATTTCCACCACCCAGGGACACCATAAAATTCCAAGAATATTTATTCATATATATATATATATACTTTTTTTCATGTTAAGACTTCACAACGCACTGTGTATTTCACACTTAGAGGACATCTCAGTTTGGCTAGTCTCATTACAAGCGCTGAGTAGCCACGTGTGGGCAGTGACTACGTGCCAGGCAGCACAGCCCCTCTCCTGCAGAGACATCTCCTGTTTCCCCCACAGACAAAACATGACAGAAAGATGACTTCTGCCCCACTTTTACCTGCTAAATCTCTCGTCCAGTCATATGATTGGCAGTTCTAATTTGCCCCAGAACCCCTGCTTCAAAGGAATCTGAAAAATGTGTTCTTTTCTTGTTTTGTTTTATTTTCAAACTCCTCAGTTAGAAGAAAGGTGAACTGCAGGTTAGTAAACCAATCTACAGTCTCTGGTATTTCTTTTTTAAAAAGGAAAAGGACAATTTCTCTGGGAACCTACACATCTCATTTCTGACATCCTACAAGCAGTAGATGCTGCTTTTATGAAAAAAATAGTTTATTTTCCTTCTGATGTGCAGCACTTGTGGTTAACCAAAGCCCTGCTTCATAAAGTTTATCGTGATATTGTAAGCAGGAATACAAAGAGGTAGCTCTAAAATTGTTTCCCGTAACTTGCTTTGTCTTAAAGTTATCTCCAGCACACGCTTTCTGAGGCTTTGATCTCAACTCCCAAATCTAGCAGAGGGCTTTCCTCAATTGTGTCTTAGAGTTCTTACATAAAAACACATCCAAATAAAAAGGAAGCCCTTTAAGAACTATTTATATTGTTTATGACATACATACATTCTTGTACGTTACCTGGGTCAGACTGAGTAATTCCACTTTCTTTGTAGCTGACATGACTGATTGTAATACACAACATCCATAGAGAAACAATAAAATAAGATACAGGCTTCTGGCAAAAAAATCAAATTGTGGATATAGAGGTGCTTTGAGAGATTATTTATAATAAAAGTAATGAAGTATTGTAGAGTTTGGGAAACGTTTTCTGAGACTAATACAGAACTGTAGGGAGAGTCTACGGTTTCACCTGCCTGAAATCCAATCTCAGAGGCATTACTCTCTGCATCTTCTACTCCTGCGCTCAGCATTGTGATTTACCACTTCTGTAAACCTGGATAATTTGTTTCATTTAGACATGGCAAGCTTAGTAAAAATCTGGGCCTCTCTGGAAGCAATAAATAGTAACATTATATCATCTAGCACTATCTTATACGTTGTAAATGTGCTATGTAAAAATACTGGGTTTGTTGTTGTTTTTGTTAGGTGCCCTGGAGTTGATTCCTACTCATAGCTACTCTATGTACAACAGAACGAAACACTGCCCATGCTCACAATCATTGCTATGTTTGAGCCCATGATGCAGCCACTGTGTCAGTCCATTTCTTTGAGGGTTTTCCTCTCTTTTGATGACCCTCTACTTTACCAACCATGATATACTTCTCCATAGACTGATCTCTCCTGATAACACGTCCAAAGTGCGTGAGATGAAGTCTCGCCATCCTTGCTTATAAGGAGCACTCTGGCTGTACTTCTTCCAAGGCAAACTTGTTCATTCTTCTGGCAGTCCATGGTGTATTCAGTATTTTTGCCAACATCATAATTGAAAGGCATCAATTTTTCTTCGGACTTCCTTATTCATTTTCCCGCTTACACATGTATATGAGGTGATTGAAAGTACCATGGCTTGGGTCAGATGCATTTTAGTCCTCAAACTGACATCTTTGCTTTTTGACACTTTGAAGAGGTCTTGTGCAGCAGATTTGCCCAATACAATACGTCATTTGATTTCTTCAACTGCTGCCTCCACAGGTGTTGATTGTGGATCCAAGTAAAATGAAATATTTTCTCCATTTATCATGATGTTGTTTATTGGTCCAGATGTGAGGATTTTTGCTTTATGCTGAGGTGTAATCCATAGTGAAGACTATAGTCTTTGATCTTCATCAGTAAGTGCTTCAAGTCCTCTTCACTTTCAGCAAACAAGGTTGTGTCATCTGCGTAACACAGGTTGTTAATGAGTCTTCCTCCAATCCTGATGCCATGTTCTTCTTCATATAGTCCAGCTTCTCTGATTATTTGCTCAGCATACAGATTGAGTAAGCATGGTGAAAGGATACAACCCTGATGCACACCTTTCCTAACTTTAAATCATGCAGTATCCCCTTGTTCTCTTTGAACGACTGCCTCTTAGTCTATGTACTGGTTCCTCCTGAGCACAATTAAGTGTTCTGGAATTTCCATCCTTCACAATGTTAACCATAATTTGTTATGATCCACATAGTTGAATACCTTTGCATAGTCTATAAAACACAGGTAAACGTCTTTCCGGTATTCTCTGCTTTCAGCCAAGATTCATTTCATTTTAACAATGATATCCCTCGCTCCACATCCTCTTCTGAATCAGGCTTGAATTTCTGGCAGTTTTTGAATTATTTTCAGCAGAATTTTACTTGTGTGTGAAATTAATGCTATTGTTCTATAATTTCCACATTCTGTTGGATCACCTCTCTTTGGAATAGACATAAATATGGATCTATTCCAGACAGGTAGCTCTTATCCAAATTTTTGGCATAGACGAGTGAGCGCTCCCAGCATTGCATCCATTTGTTGAAACATTTCAACTGGTATTCTGCCAATTCCTGGAGCCTTATTTTTTGCCAATGCCGTCAGTGCGGCTTGTACTCTTCCTTCAATGCCACCAGTTCTTGATCATATGCTATCTCCTGAAATGGTTGAACCCTGACCAATTCTTTTTGGTATAGTGACTCTGTGTATTCCTTCCTTCTTCTTTTGACACTTCCTGCGTCATTCAGTATTTTGCCCATCCAAAAACCCACTGCCATCGAGTTGATTCCAACTCATAGCGACCCTATAGGACAGAGTAGAAATGCCCCATATGGTTGCCAAGGAGCCGCTGGTGGATTCAAACTGCCAACCTTTTCATTAGCAGCCAAGCTCTTAACCACTGCACCACCAGGGCTACGTTTTGCCCGTAGAATCCTTCAATATTGCAACTTGAGGCTTGAATTTTTTCTTCATTTCTTTCAGCTTGAGAAATCCTGAGCCTGTTTTCCTCTTCTGGATTTCTAACTCCAGGTCTTTGCACATTTCATTATAATATTTTACTTTGTCTTCTGGAGCCACCCTTTGAAATTTTCACTTTAGCTCTTTTACTTCATCATTTCTTCCATTTGCTTTAGCTACTCTACATTCAAGAGCAAGTTTCAGTTTCTTCTGACATTCATTTTGGTCTTTTCTTTTTTTCCTTATTAGTGACTTTTTTCTTTCTTTGTATATGATGTTCTTGATGTTATTCCACAACTCGTCTGGTCTTCAGTCATTAGTGTTCAATGCGTGAAATCTATTTTTGAGATGGTCTCTAAATTCAGGTGGAATATACTCAAGGTTGTACTTTGGCTCTTGTGGACTTGTTTTAATTTTCTTTGGCTTCAACTTGAGCTTGCATATCAGCATTTGATGGTCTGTTCAGCAGTTGGTCCCTGGCCTTATTCCGACCGATGATCTTGAGCTTCTCCATCTTGTCTTTTCATAGATGTAGTTGATTTGATTCCTCTGTAATCCATCAGGTGATGGCCACATGTATGGTCACAGTTTACGTTGTTCATAAAACATATTTCCAATGAATAGATTATTGATCTTGCAAAATTCTATTCTGTGATCTCGTGTGTCATTTCTGTCAACAAGGCCATCTTTTCCAACTACTGATCCTTCTTCTTCTTTCCAACTTTTTCATTCCAATCACCGGTAATTATCAGTGTATATTGACTGCATATTTGATCTGTTTCAGACTATAGAAGTGGTAAAAATCTTCAATTTCTTCATCTTTGGCACTATTGATTGGTGCATAGATTTGAATAATAGTCAGAATAACTGGTCTTCCTTGTGGATGTATGGTTATCATCTTATCACTGATGGAGATGAACTTCAGGATAAATCTTGAAATGTTCTTCTGACAATGAATGAGACGTCATTCCTCTTCAATTTGTCATTCCCAGTGTAGTAGACCATATGATTTACCAATTCAGAATGGCCAATATCGGTCCATTTCTGTTCAGTGGAAACCCTAGTGGAGTAGTGGTTAAGAGCTACTGCTGCTAACCAAAAGGTTAGCCGTTTGAATCCACCAGGCGTTCCTTGGAATCTCTAAGGGGCAGTTCTACCCTGTCCTATAGGGTTGCTATGAGTTGGAATCGACTTGACAGCAATGGGTTTAGTTTTTTTGGTTTTAATACCTATGATATCAGGAGGCTTGGTGGCACAGTGGTTAAAGTATTGGACTTCTAACCAAAAGGTTAGCGGTTTGACCAGCAGCTTCATGGGAGAAAGATGTGACAATCTGCTTCTGTAAAGATTTACAGCTTTAGAAACCCTATGGGGTCACTATGAGTTGGAATCAACTTGATGGCAGTGGTTTTTTGTTTTTTTTTTTGAGGAGGGGTAATGCGAAGGATAATCTTCAAGCATTCCATTTAATTTTTGACAACTTTCAATATTCTTAGATTCATGCTTCTTATTTTCCATGTGCTAATTATTAATCAATGGTTGCAGCTGTTTCTTAGCATTTTGAGTTGTGCCACATCAGCAGATGAAGGTCCCGAAAGCTTCATTAAGGTTGACTCTACTTTGAAGAGACAGCTGTTTCCCAGTCACATTTTGAGTGCCTTCCAACTTGAGGGTTTCATCTTCCAGCACTGTATTAGACAATAAGGTTTGATAAAGTTTTCAATGGCTAATTTTTTTAAAGTAGATTGCCATGCCCTTCTTTCTAGTCTGTTCTAGTCTGGAAGGTCTGCTGAAACTGTCCACCCTGGGTGACCCTGCTTGTACTTGAAATACTGATGGCATAGCTTTGAGCATCACAACAACACGCAAGCCACCACAGTACAATAAACTGACATATGAGTGGTGGATTGTACATGGATGTAAAAGATGAATTATAACACTAAGAAGGATGTCTGAGAATAAATATTGGAAATCAAGACATAGTGTATGACTAGAAGTATGCAAATTTCCTTTAATTAGAGTTTCTTAAATATTTCCACAAAGTGCAGTGTGTGTAGCTGCAGGATATGGGGTTTCTGCAGGAAAAATATTTTTGATAAATCTTTTTAGAAAATATTCTACTTACAGTTCTATTCAAATTCTTCCTGTCACATTTAGGCTGTTCTTCCAATGGGATGGGTCCCATTTGTGACCTGAGGGTCAGGTATATCACCACTGGAGAAAATGATGTCTCCAACTCCTATAGCTTGGATGCATTGAAATTTTGATTCATATATCTAATTACATTTTATTTTACTTGTTCACCCAGCAACTTTCTAAAAATTTGTCTTTATATATAACTTGCTAATGGGGAAGAAATAAATTGGCCAGGCCAACTCAATTAGAAAGCCTTCTTTGCAGATACATTTCTCATGAACCATTAATAAATTGGCATTCTAAAAAGTCTCTTGTGAGCATTGATTTCATAAGTCATCATTTACTTGCCAATCAACTCTGGCACATCGATAAAATTAAGTTTTGGGATTGTTTGCACAAATGCAGTGTTAGACCTGTAAATGGGTAAATTCTGGAATAAAATGCTGTGTGGACATCTGTCTTAGAGGTAGCCCATCTTCTCCAGGTGTCCTCTTGCACATTGTCTTGTACTGAAAAACTTTCCATTTGAGACTTTTACAGCCAATCCCCGTAGATATGTAACCTTGAGCAAGTGACTTTATTTCATTGATTATAAGATAAATATGTTTTAAATTTTGTCATATTTTTAATTGTTGTTAGACTCCATCTAGTTGGTTCCAACTCATAGTGTCCCTATGTTCAACAGAACAAAATGTTGCCTGGTCCTGTGCTGTCATGGATTGAATTGTGTCCCCCAAAAATATGTGTCAACTTGGTTAGGTTATGATTCCCAGTATTGTGTGTTTGTCCTCCATTTTGTGAATGATGTGATTTTCCTATGTGTTGTAAATCCTAACCTCTGCCTGTGGTTAATGAGGCAAGATTAGATTATGTTAAAGAGGATTAGGATCGGATGTAACACCCTTACTCAGGTCACATCCCTTATCCAATGTAAAGGGAGCTTCCCTGGGGTGTGGCCTGCATCACCTTTTATATTGCAAGAGATATTATATTACAAGTGAGCAGAGAAACATGAGGACCTCATACCACCAAGAAAATCGCACCAGGAGCAGAGCACATCCTTTGGACCTGAGGTTCCTGCGCAGAGAAGCTCCTAGTCCAGAGGAAGATTGATGACAAGGACCTTCCTCCAGAACCGATAGAGAGAGAAAGTCTTCCCCTGGAGCTGATGCCCTGAATTTGGACTTGTAGCCTTCTAGACTTGGAGAGAATAAATTTCTATCAAAGCCATCCACTTGTGGTATTTCTGTTATAGCAGCACTGGATGTCCAAGACATGTGCCATGCTCACCATCATTGCTATGTTTGAGCCTATTGTTGCAGCCACTGTGTCAATCCATCTCATTGAGGGTCTTCTTCATTTTTTCTCTCTTCTTTATGAAGCATGAAATAATAGATGGTATTTCAAGGTTTAAGGAGTGCTGGTGAGTCAGTGGTTAAGCACTCGGCTGCTAACTGAAGTGTTGCCGGTTTGGACCTACCAGCTGCTCTGTGAGAGAAAGATGTGACAGTCTGATTCTGTAAAGATTTACAGCCTCGGAAACCCTGTGGGGCAGTTCTACACTCTCCTATAGGGTCACTAGGAGTTGGAATTGACTTGACGGCAATGGGTTTGGTTTTTGGTTTATTTCATAGTTTAATTGTCAACATTTCTTTCCTTAAGGATAGGTAAAATTAATGGTGTAACTTAAAATTTATAGCATCATAAATTAGTTGAAACGTGGCACTTAACTTTTGAGCTCTATTTTCAGAATAGGGAAAATAGAAGTATCCAACTCGTTGTGTTATGAGGATTAAATAAGTAATTCACTGCTTAGTACAGGGCATGGTGCATGCTATGCATTCAAGAAATACTGTTGGTATCATTATTACAGTATATTTTTGAGAGTAAGTTAAGTTTTTGCTTATAGAAAACCTCATTTGTAGAAAATGAATAATAAATATTTGTTTTATTGAAGGGGAATTAGGATTGGGGACGGATTGCTGCCTCTGGCTCTTACCTCAGTGCGACAGCCTATAAAAATGGTGACAAAGCTTGTTTATAAAAATGTTTTTGCACTTATCCAGGCTATGTCAGCCAGAGGGGTGGAAGTGAAGATGCACACTTAACTTTGACTAATTATTTAAAGATTAATCCCAGGTACCTCTGCCTACTGATCTTTGTGTCATCATGAGAATTTAGAATTCACTTGATATAGAAAAAGAAGGCTCTAAAACATGAATTCCATGACAGCCTTGTGCTGCTCAGGCCAGACCCCCTCCAGGGTATCTTGTTCCTGGAGGAAAGGAACTGGAATGGGGTTGAGTTTACCAAGTCTTGTCACCAACACTTTCCAGCCTTGACAACTACAAAGACTAGGCACTACATGGGGATTTTATTTTGAAGATGGGCACTGTGCTACGGGAGGAAAATGAACTTTGGATTCTCCAGAGTTTGCAAGTACTCAGCTCTCTTTGCTTGAACTTTGGAAGTCACAAGCGGCTCCTTGTCCACGTCGGTTGGGGGTGGCTGCGCATGGGCAGCAGAGGGGCAATGCACAGCAGAAGATACTCCTAAATTGGTAGAGCAGTGTGAAGAAGATATTTACTAGGCATATACACAATTAAGAAAAGTCTTAGCAACGTCTTCGCTTCTTCTCTGTCTGAAGCTCAGAAACAAACTCATCTACTCATCAATACAGCAATAGAACTTTCTGTAGTCTAATATTTTCTTCTGTGTGCAGACTTTCCCTTTTGTTTTTTATTAAGCTAAGGCTTAATGCAAAGCTAAGCTGTCATTAATAAGTACTCTGTAATGGATTTCACTAATACATATATATATATACACACACACATAGGATTTCACTGATATATATATATGTATATATACACACACACACACATATATACACATACATACATATTGTTGTTATTGGGAGCCATAGAGCTGGTTCCAACTCATAGTGATCCTATGTATAACATACATATACATTCGTCTATTTATCTCCTTTATTTGTTGCACTGAATTACATGAAGACAAGACTTTTTTTTGCAGTCATGATACTAAAAGACTGTAAGGAAAGCGAGATAGCACTGAACTTGGATTTTTGAATTACTTACGTATTCCTATAACACAGGCCCCCAGTTGTCCTGATTCATTAGTTCCCAGCCACAAGATTGATGAAGATTATTTCACACTGGGCCCTCCTTAAATCTGTTTATGCATAAAACAGGAAACTGTACATTTCAGTGAAGATATGTACTTTTTTTTTTTTTTTGGTGGGAGGAGAACATGGTATAGAATAATTTCAGGGATTAGAATATGGTAACATAAACCCAGGTTTGATTTGAAACTGGGAAACAAATGGGAATTGTGACTTTACAAAGAAATGCAGAGTAACTTTTGCCTTAGTAAGAAATGTGGCTACTGATCTCAATGCTAGGACGAAACTTCCCTAAGAGACATTACAGTTAGTATCTTGTAGACACTGAAGCAATATTTTAATACTCTGAGATGGTTACTACAACATAGCTACTTCCTTCTCTTTTAGCTATCCACTTCTCCTGATTTCTTGGCCTTCTCTTTGAGGAGGGAAACATAATTGACTCTGATGTTTCAGACCAGAGTCTATTCAGAAATTTTACTTTGCTCCTCTAGTTTTCCCCAGGTTCCCTGTCAGCAAACCCCAATATATATTCATATGGAGTGGTAGTAAAGTACAGGAAAAAGATGTGTAACTTCTTCTCAAAGAAAGGCTAGGGGCCTCTAATCTCAAGGATTCATTCTTCTCCAACAATGTTGGTTTATCTTGTTTTCCAAAGAGTGGGAAGAACAGTTAATTTCTTTTTTAATAATCAAATTTTGTTTTTATCCATCTTAAGAGTCGTACCTAGAGAAAAATGAAGCTGAGAGAACTTGTTAGGCGCCATAGAGTTGGTTCCGACTCATAGCAACCCTACATACAACAGAACCAAACATTGCCTGGTCCTGCACAGTCCTCATGATCGTTGCTGTGCTTGAGCCCATCGTTGCAGCCACTGTGTCCGTTCATCTCTTTGAAGGTCTTCCTCTTTTTTGCTGACTCCTGTAGAAGGGGAACTTGTGATCACATGTAATTCTCTTATGTCCTTAAAGTCAGTGGGAAAATGTGCTTTCCTAGGCAGAGTGTCCCTTGATCGGGAAGGTCCCTTATCCTACATGACTCAGAAACTCCACTGGGGGCCACACACCACGTGACATGATCACCTCCCTGTCTCCTGAGTCCTCACTTCCAGAAAGCTGAGTTTCAGACTAGGTCAGGACTTCCCGTTTACAGTGCAGAAACACCCTATTCTTGAACTCATCAGAATTATACTCAATCATTATTTATACAATTATTTGTTTAAAAATGGTGTTCTGAATTTGACTGTGAGCTCCAGGAGGGCAGATAATGCGGAGAGAACAATCTATCTTCAGGGGATAAAGGAGATGCTATCACTTTGGCATATAATTCACATTCAGTAGATGTTTGCTGGAAGAATGAATAAATGAGAGTAAACAAATGAAGGTTGATATACATATATATTTGTGTGTGTGTGTGTATATATATATATCTACAGATGGTAATCAATTCAAAAAAAGCCCCAAACTCAAAAATATAAATTAAAATAATGAAAACATTCAGAAATACATCAAACAGCTCAACTTAATTCTATTTAAAACATACTGTTACATTTGAGCACTGCCTCTTCTGATCCTTCCTTCCAAGGGATGTAGAGAAACAAAGCCAAGCCATTTCTTTGTTCTTTTGTGTCTACACATGGATGTTACCTCCAGGCCTTCCCAGTTAAGAGCTGCCAGCCTCCCTCTGCCGGCCTCCTCCAATTCTCTGCAGCCAGTGCCACCTGGCAGCCTCAGCGGTGTCCTGGATTTGCTCACTGTGGCTGCCTCAGCTGATAAAGAGTCTCTTCCAGACGGCATCTTTCCCATCACCCAGCCACACGTTTCTCATGAAGACAAGGAAGAAATACTTCTATTCCATATGATTTGCCAAAGCAGTCATTTACATTTCTGTAATCATAACAAAGATATGTTGACAGCAACTAGCTTTTTAGAGTTTGTTTTTTAATTTATAACTACAATGATCATCTTTTAGATTTCATTCTGCTTAGCATTATGAAAGAAAGACAGCTATTATTCTTGAGATTTCATTAATATAAAGCAAAAAGGCATTTAGTTGCCAAACAAGTCATTTATTTGGACATTGTAAAGGATAAATGATATTTGCTTCCCAATCTGAAGTTAATTTTGCAATTGACAGATTTTTCTATATATTTTTATAGTTTTATTAACATTTTATAGCATGTTTTATACCTGAGAAAATGGCTTTACTCTCTTCTTAATTAGTTATTTCTCATATATATCAATTAGTTTCAGTAATGGAAAGAGTAAAATCAAAAAGATTTTGAAAAGCAAGATGTCATATGTGCATACAAATATACTTTAATGACTTCCATCTGGGGATTATTACCCAGCATTGCAAGTAAAAAATTGTATGAATGACAAATGCGTCTTGCTAGTTTCTTCATCTCATCCAGAAGAGGGCGAAACGACTTGGTCTTTGAACATTTCGTAGGTGTCTATAAGAATGGTGAGTCTCTGGGTGGTGGAAATGGTTAACGTCCCCGGCTGCTAATCAAAAGGCTGGAGGTTCAAGTATACGCAGAGCACCTTGGTGTTCTAATTCTGGAAATCACGCACTGAAAACCCAATGGAGCACAGTCCTACTATGACACACACAAGATCGCCCTGAGTCTGGATTGACTCAACGGCAACTGGTTTATGAAAATGGGCACACTGGGTGACTATAAGTAGGTGAAAAGAAAAAAAAACGAAGTGAGATAAAATACATGTACACAATCTGGGGGCAAAGTAAGAACAGAACAATCACCTAATGCTCAAGAATGTTGGCTTCTGGCATCTCTGACCTGGGTTTCATATAAACTTTACCACTTTCTAGTATGTGGCAGAAAGCAAACCAGCAACTCTTTCTAAACCTCATATTCTTGTGTGCACAATGGAGTAATCAATACCTGTTTTGTACGGTTGTTTTGAGATTTAAAGAAACTCACTTGTGCCAAGTGCTAAGCTCAGTGCCTGGCCCAGAGTGAGCCCTGCATAATGTTCACTAGCATTATTTGTATTAATCACCCAAAGGTTTGTTTTTCCCTGTAAGTTTGTCATTATTGATCACCATTCCCACCCCAACTTTCAACTTTGATATTTATTAAAATGGTATTAAAAAACACTGGTTTTAAATAACAAATAATACTGTGACTTGATTAAACTCTAAAATTCTTAAACCTATGACTCTTATAAAGGGTGATATGTCCTTTATGTAAAGACCTTTAATCATTAGCCTGTACTTTCTTTACCTCCCCAAGTGATCCATGTGACCAAACTTGCCCCGTGAGAAGTAAAAATATATTTCCATAGATATCTAAATAGATATAAATTGGTATATGGGAAATCTCCAGAAATTCCCTGCCTCCTATAGCAACCAGATGCTTCCTCTGATAATGGGGAGTGCTGTATGGGACTTGAGAGGGCCATCACAACTTAATCTACAGTTGGTAGCATTCTGGTGCCAAATGAAGCCAGGGTTCCTGTAGATGTCAAATAACCAATTCTTAGTACCTCAAAGTGCTGATTTCAGGGTTTTTATGCTTTGAAATCCAATTAATAATTAAAAACCAGCATCAAATTAGTCACAGCAAGAACATAATTGTCAGACTGGAATATAGTCCAGGCTAGACAGCATCACATCCATGTTTATTTCAGTTTTATTTGAGTATTTATGCATGTTATCTGTTTTTTCCAGGTTTAAGAAATAGCTGAACTACCCAATGTGTTTGATCTTTTACTTAGGTAAAACAAATGTTTTCATCAGGCTCATTCAACACAACATAAAGGATTACCATTTTTCTTTCATGTAATGTCACCAATGATCAGGGTCACATGTACAGATGAGCCAAACCAGATCAGCAGACATGTTCTTTCAAATGTGTTGTTGTTGATGGATATGCATTTGGTTCTCATGTTCTTTAACTTCCTACTTATGGTTCAACCAGTCTTCGTATCTTACACAGAGCTGGGAGATGAAGCATTAAAGATTTTATGTGATTTATTGTTACAATATAAATTGCAGGCTTCATTGAATATGAAGTGTAGAAATGGCATATAGTGATAATCCAAAGATCAGTACAATCTATCTGTAACATCTGTTGTTGTTGTTGGTTGTCCTTGACTCAGATCCAGCTCACAGCGACCCCCTGGGTGCAGAGTAGAAGTACTCCACTGGGTTTTCAAGGCTGTGACCTTTCAGAAACAGATCGCCAGGCCTGTCTTCCAGGGTGCCTCTGAGTGGGTTCTAACCACCAACCCTTCCGCTAGTAGTTGAGCACTTAACTGTTTGGGCCACCCAGGGAGTCCATAATATCTATAACTCACATTTATTTAACGCACTTGCATATTGCTGGGTGCAGTGAAATCTAAAGGAGAAATAAATTGCTGTGCAAAGAGTGTGTCTTTTAAACTGATGGAAATGGACCCACAGAAGCAGGACTCTCGGGAGCAGATCATCAGGTCCTTCTCTTGCAGAGCCGCAGGGTGGGTTCGAACTGCCACCCTTTCAGTTAGCGGCTGAGCTCTGAACTGTGGTGCCACTAGAGCCCCTGCCTTACCAATTTATAGTTCTGGCTGATGTGGTTGTCACCTTTGTCCATGAGCTTTCAGGGTCTTGCTTGCCTCTGTCGGCATTTGCTGTCTCCTTTTCTGGTACTCTCCCACGTGGATCTTGCGCGCCCAGCCAACACCTGTCACGTGAAGCTGATTTTCTGATCTTGTCAAGTCTCTTTTGATGCCCAGTCCCTAGCTGGGCCCTGGTGTTTATTTCGTTGCTCTCATCTTCACCTTGACAGCCTGAGTAATCTCATTCTGTGTCGCTATGGAGTTCAGGATTTAAAGTGACCTACAGAAAGCATTTAAAAGCATAAATAATATATTAGTGATAGTTAAACTGTATGAAACAATAATTGTTGTAGGAAATTAAAGAGGCTGTTTATGTATGTATGTATGTATGTATTCATTCATTCCTTCTTCATTCATTTGTATACCATCTTTAGGCAGCATTTATACATCACAGGCAAGTACAGTGAATACCCACACGCGCACACACAGAGTTATAAATACACATAATGTAGAACAGATATATGCGTTATATAGCAATGGATATATGTTCAATAAGGTTCATCATTTCAGCATACTTAAATTACTAGACCAGCCCCACTTAATTGCATACTTTTTCTTTTGCTACTCTCTTGGTACATTTTCACGTTTCTGAAAAGTGAGACTGTTAGAATTTATTGTATATTGTTCTCCCTCTACAATTTTTCACTTTCTGGTAGTGACACGAATCAATTAATCTGTCCTTGCCCCCTCCCCTAGGAGAATAAGAAAAGCCTGAATGCTCCCAAAAGAGGTCTGCAAAAAATGGTCACATGGGAGAATTGTATGACTCAGATGTCCTTAAGATATTTGAGTGAGAGTTTGATAAGGAATTTACAAGGAGATCATCACAGAAATTAGGGAGATAAATGAATTTCCTTTTGTGAAGAAAGAGGAAAAATGATTGATCAAATTTTTGAGAAACAGAGTTCTCTTCAAGAGAAAAGTGAGACAAAACAATGTGACTTGTCCCACTGTGAAGAATGGAAAAATCCTTCCACTCGGGTTTCTATATGTGGGATCTGTCTGGCATAACTCTTCCAAAGATGATCCCAAGAACAGAAAACCACAAGGGTTTATACTTTGGTAATGTCTTGGGTGGAAACTATTAAGAATCCTCAGAGGAAAGTCCATGTATGTTATCCATAAAAATTATCCAATGAGTAGAGTTAACAGATGAAATATAGGACACCCAGTTAAATTCTAATTTCAGGAAAACAGCAAGTACTTTGTTAGTATAAATTTGCCCTGTGAAATATTTTCATTTGCTAAATCTGGCACCCTGCAGGTAAACAATTAACAAATTTACAGCCCATTGCATTCTGGAGGGAAGGCCATTATGGAAGGGGAGGATTTACATAGAAAAAGATAAAACACTTGCAAATTAAGTATTATTGACCTAGTAAAGCAAGAATTTTCATGGGATAGCTTTGAGATAATTGGCCAAAATAGCCAACTGAGAAACAGTTATGGAAAATGGATACTGTGGGTGTGGTAATTATAAAGATATTTACAAATAGTAATAATTAGCTATTAATTGATTGGAAACATCATATGTGGGCATGATTGCATGAGTGTCCATGATTAGTGAATGCATTTCTGACCAATGAAGAGTTCATGCACAGTATAAAGTTTGTTAAGGTAGGAAGTGGATTAATGTGATGTGTATGCTTAAGTTTTGGTCTGAGCTCAACAAATCTCATTCAGAAGAGCCATTACAGAAGAGAAACCCTTCTGTCATGGAGCAATGGGATGGAGACCATTGCATTACACATGTATTGACACTGCAGCTTACAAAATTATTGCTACGTTTCTTCAGGCTAGTGATTTTATTAGCAAGCTCATAATCATTAATCATGTTAAAAATATGGAAGAACTTAGAAATACATAGAACAATAAACATTTTATAACTTACTTGTTTAGGAGTATGCTTGAAAGCATTGATCATGACCATTGGTTTTGGACGGGAATATTTTGGTTCCCAGAGATATGAGAGAAAAATTTTTCATATTCTTTTCAGCTTCTAGAATAAAAACTGACAGATGCGTGGAGCATTTAACCTTAGTAAAAGTTTACTGCATCAGTTTGATACTTTTCCATAGCAGCTCTTACAAGCAACTACAGGAGGATCTATACAACTACTCCTTAACATGGTATACTCTCTCTTCAGATATTTATTTCTGTACCAACTGCTCATCTTGGACATCCTGGCAGGTGCTTTATGGGATATATAGAATGTGCCGCACAGTGCCTGTATATACATATGCACACACATGCACATACTCATACGCACAACGTCTCCACTGGGTGGCACAAATGCTTTGCGCTTGACTACTAACCTAAAGATTGGCAGTTCTAAGTGACCCAGAAGTACTGTGGAAGAAAAGCCTGGCAATCTGCCAAAATTTCCAATGCTCGGTCTTTTCGATCCACTGACTCAACAAATTCTCATATTAAACTAAACTTTTTTGATGATGTGGTCACAATTTCCTCACTTCTGTTTGTTGGCATCTAATTTTCTATTTGGGTCTATTGCAGGCATTACATATCTAAGTCCATTTGTTTTGTTTTGTTTTTTTTGAGAGAAGAGAAAACAAGAACAAAGTATAATTCTTAGTATAGTAAAATGAACAACTACAGGTTTCAAATCAGGCTTGCATCATTTTTAAAATACTTGTCACAAAAATATACTGAAGAAAAAGCATTTATAAGCCTTGCAAAGATGCAACAGTTGTCTGCTAAACCTTTGTTGAGTCTAGTGTGGGCTAGGGATATATGGATAGTCTGACTATGGCTGCAAAGCCCAGTTCATCTAGATTAGGGTTTGTGTAACCATCAAGAATGACTGTGAAAATACGATCGTCAAAGACAGAGTTAACATAATATCTTTTTCATTTTGTTTTGTTTTTTTAATCTGTCTGGCCAAAGATTGTAGTATTTGACTGCAACACAATTACTTACATTGTGATAATTTCTAGGGGGCAATTATTTGCATTTATTTTCAGAAACACGTCCCTCCTCTTTTGCGTCCTTGCTGTTGTTTCCCCGTGCTCTCGTTCTCTGGACTGTGTGTTAATGCTGAAAATAATCACATGACAAAAACCCTTTCTCGTTAAAGACAAGCTCTTATTTCAAACTGAGAAAATAATTAAAAAGCTGACAGGAATTCCTTTGGGTACAACAGTGTTTGTAATAAGAAAACTGTACAGCACTGAAGTCAAAGAGCTTGCCCTTGGGAGCTGAGAAACGCTCACTTTTTGTCTTAAGAGCTGAACCCAGATGCCCATCACAGCTCTGCTGAAAGCTCATTGTTCCTTTTCCTGCCTAAATATGCCAGTCAACACCTTTCTGATGTCTTGATGCAATACTTATTTAGGTAAACCCTCAAGTATTTACCCATTTCATTAAGCTGGAAAAAATCCAGATACAGGTGCATGAATTAAATCACTTACTTGTGCCTCATTTCAAGCATGAAGATCAAACTCACTGGAAGCCATGAATTATATGCTTGAGCAGCTTCTGCAATTTCAGAACGGACTGTATTTGACTGCTGGAAGGAGGACACCAAGTGCTAAGTTCACCTCTGTCTGCTGGCAGCTTCCTGGTAGTTTAGTTAGCATCCCCGGGATAATTCCAAAGGTCAGAGGAGAAGTCAGGGAAAATGGTACTGTCATTCCTACAACTCTTACTTGATAACTCAAAAGAGAAAAATTGGATGAAGAAATGCAAAGATTCTTTTACAGTAAAAATATAAATATATTTTAGTAGTCCTGGAACATTTTGTTACTGGAATGTAGTGGAATGAGTTTATATATTGGAAGGTAACTTTTTAAAGGCAAGGACTACATTCAGTGAATGATAATAAATATTTTCATTTGTGACTGTAGCACTATTCATTCACCAGCACCCAGTACTTTCTGTCTATGGCAAAAGTTATGGATTCTTAAAGGACAGAACTGTTTTGGTAACATATGTGGTGTGGTTCCTGTCATTAATAACAGAGTCAAAAACAAAGATATGTTTGTAACTTGTAGTTTAATATGATTGAACAACAATGACATTTTAAATGTTGCACTAAATACAGTCCTTCTCTCTCCCAGGGCAATTGTCAGGGCAAGGAAAGCCATTCTTGAGACACACAAGGCCTGCATTGGCATGGGGCCCATTGGTTTTCAGATAGAGTTATTGTACATGATGTCAATATACATAGTGCTCAAAAGCAAAGATGTCACTTTGTGTACTAAGGTGCACGTGACCCGAGCCATGGTATTTCCAGTCGCTTCATATGCATGCGAAAGCTGAACAATGAATAAGGCAGACCAAAGGAGAGTTGATGTCTTTGAATTATGGTGTTGGTGAAGTATACTGAATATACCATGGACTGTGAGAAGAATAAACAAATCTGTCTTGGAAGAAATACAGTCAGAATGCTCCCTAGAAGTGAAGATGGCAAGAGACTTGGTCTCATGTACTTTGGACATATTATCAGAAAGGGCCAGTCCTTGGAGAAAGAAACCATACTTCGTAAAGTAGAGGGTCAGCAAAAGAGAGGAAGACCCTCAATGAGAGGGATAGACACAGTGGCTGCAATGATGGGCTCAAGCGTAGCAATGATTGTGAGGATGGCACAGGACTGGGCAGTGTTTCTTTCTGTTGTATGTAGGGTTGCTATGAGTTGGAACCAACTACACGGCACCTAACAACAATAACAACATACACAAGAAAGAAAGAAGATGTTGTTTATTTTTGGCTGATTCTTCCTGTACCCCCAGATTCTAAGGAGAAATGTTTTAGCCACTAGGAGTTAATTAAGTGTGCAGCCAGAACAGATATATCATTTCACTATGCAATCCTTATAGCATGCTCCTTGTTTATAATGTCCTACTTCTGCTGTGCCTATAGTGAGTGCACAGACCCCATCATGAAATCAACCCCACAGGGGCATCTCCTGTGCAACTGTTTGCAGTAACATCAGTGTTTTGACCGAAACTGCAGTGACTGAGCCAAAGAGGGAAGTAGTCTTCCTTCATACCTTATGCTCTTGTTGCTTGTCGCATCTATTGAGGATCCCAGGAGAGTGTGTTAGATGTATGACATGTTTATGTTTGCTCATTTGCTCCATCTCCTTCTCCCTCTCCCGTTCTTATTCTCTCTCTGCTTCTCTTTCTCTTGCTTTCATCTCTCTCTCTTTTCCTCTCTCTCTCTCTCACACACACAGCAAATATGAAACAAGCAGGCAGTATTTAAAAGGACACTTACTAGAGAGAGGCTTGAAGGAGGTGAGGATTCCCACTTAATGGACTCTGACAAGGAAGGATTCTTGGAACGTGAAGAGGGTAAAGGGAGATGATGTGTGACTTTCATGTGTCTTTTCTAATCTTCCCCCTCTGTCATTCCTTATGCTTATTAAGTATCTACTCTGGACTGAATACTGTGAAGGGAACACAGATGTGTTAGTCTCCCAGGGCTGCTGTAACAAAGTACCATAAGCTGGGTGGCTTATGACAACAGAAATGTATTGTCTCACAGTTCTGGATGCTAGAAGTCTGAATTCAGGGTGCCAGCAGGACCATGTTCTCTCCAAAGGCTCTAAGGGAAGATCCTTTACTGTCTCCCCAGCTTCTGGTAACCCCAGTGTCTTAGTTATCTAGTGCTGCTATAACAGAAATACCACAAGCAGATGGCTTTAACAAAGAGAAATTTATTCTCTCAGTTTAGGAGGCTAAGTCTGAATTAAGGGTGCCAGTTCCAGAGGAAGGCTTTCTCTCTCTCTAGGCACTGGAGGAAGGACTGTGTCATCAATCTTCCCTGGTCTAGGAGTTTCTCAGCGCAGGGACCCCGGGTCCAAAGGACACACTCTGCTTCCAACACTTTTTACTTGGTGGTAATGAGGTGTCTCTCCTCTCTGCTCAATTGTCTCTTTTATATCTCAAAAGAGATTGAGTCAAAATACAACCTAATCCTGTAGACTGGGTCCTACCTCATTAACATAACTGCCTCTAATCCTGCCTCATTAACACCATAGAGGTTAGGATTTACAACACATAGAATAATCACATCAGGTCACAAAATGGTGGATAACCACTCAGTACTGGGAATTGTAGCCTAGCAAAGTTGGTACACATTTTGGGGGACACAATTCAATCCATAACACCCAGGTATTCCTTGGCTTGCAGCAATCTGCTTGTCTCCTCACATGGCTGCCTTTCCTCTGTGTCTGTCTCTGTGTCTCTTCTCCTCTTTTATGAGGACACCCCTCAGATTGGACCAGAACCCACTCTACTCCAGTGTGACCTCATGTGAATTTAACTGACAGCATCTTCAACGACCCTTTTTCCAAATCAGGTCAAATTTTGAGGTTCTCGGAAGTATATGAATCTGGGGAGAATTATTCAACCTAGTACAACAGATAAATCAAAATGAACTTTTAAAGTATCTTACAGTATACTAAGGATAAGACTTGGGCTTGAATAACCTTGCACATTTCACAAGGAGAAAAATATTTAGGAATGAGAGATAACTTTTATATAAGGTATTTCACATGTTTGAATATGTAAGCCTGATGGTAGAAAAGAAAGCAATCATACATGAGCGAATGTTTTCTGGATTGCTATGAAAGAGGAGGGTAGAGTCTGGGTGCAAAGAGAAGAGCTCAGCACAGGAAAGAAAGATTTGAGGACCTCCAGGAAGCTGGGATAGATTTCCTGTCAGATTCTAAAGCCTGAGAAGACATTTTCAGGATGATTTATTACCAAATAATTTATAACTAAAGGACGTGTCCTGCTTCTTTCCTTCCAAACTTCTAAGGCCTGCTGCTCCTACCAGAAAAATCATATAACCTGACTTCCTCCAATCTACATATAGACAATAGCTAGGAATGTCCCACATAGGAAGAAGATCTGTCCTAAAATAGAAAAAAATATGTTTGATAATCAAAATAAATCTTGGGCTTTTTGTAGCTACTTGGGTAGTTTGTTCTGATATAGGACTAGTTTCAATGAAAATAAAACCTGAAGATAGAGGCTGATCAAAGTGTCATATTGTATGTGGGAACTCACATTGTTTTGCAAAGAAGTATCAAGAACTGTTCCATGAGTGCAGGAGTCTGAGAAAATGTTTACATTTAGAAAAACTTTTTTTTCTTCATATTGATACAGATTAGTGCCTCCCAAGTTTTCATGCCATTCATTAATTTATCAAAATATTATTGAGCACCTAATATTTCCTAGCCATTATTTTAAGACCTTGAGATACATCAGTGAACAAAACAGACAAAAATCCTCATCTGTGATGTTTACATTCAAGCACATAAAGAAAATGATAACATATGTAGTGCCCATTGGCGTAAAGAAAAGAGCCTTCTTGCTGCTTCAGGTAACCCACCAGGGGGCTCTGCAGACAGGGCCCTCCATATTGAGGCACTCTGGTAACCCATTTAAAGTATATTCACGCATTGTGGAAAGATGTGGTCTAGATCATGCTGTACGGTATGTGTGAGAGTGTATGTGTGTGTGAATGTGTTTGTGTCTGCGTGTGTTCACATACATGTTCATGTGTATATTTGAACCAAGACAGAGCTGACTCTAACATTTATGAATTGAGAAATGATTACAAATAGTACAGATGGCCCACATACCTATTTATAAATATTATTTTATAAATGAATCCAGTAAGCTTAAATATAATTTTCTACCCTTGCATCATTTTTTTTTCTTCTTTTCTTTTTTTGTTTTATTGTACTTCCGGTGAAGGCTTACAGAACAAATAGTTTCTCATAAAACAGAAGTATACATGTTGTTTTATGACATTGGTTAA
>NW_004444035.1:8500716-8502159 GCF_000243295.1 Trichechus manatus latirostris | reverse complement strand
TCTTTTGGATTTCTAATTGTTGTCTTTGTATAATTTCTAGTTGTGAATTTATTTTGGCATTTTGTTCCTGCATTATTTTCCTGAATTATTCCAGTTTTTTGTCTGTATTTTCCATGAATTTGTCTATTTTTTCCTCATATTTGTAGGCTTTTTGCCTCAGCTCTTGGAGAATTCTGAGTATTAGAGATTTGAATTCCCTTTCAGGTAGTTCTAGTGCATTTTATTCCAGAGGAGAGTCATCTGGTGTTTTATTTTGGATGCCTACTGGAACAATCCTGTCCTGTTTTTGTAAATGTTTTGTTATTGTCTGCTGTCTTTGGGTCTTTCAGTAGTTATTTTTCTCTTTTATTGTTTGTAGATTTGTGTGTTTCGTTCCTTTTTTAAAAAAAAAAATTTGACTATGAGCAGGCAGACTGTGTATTCTTTGTTGTTTGCTTGTCTGTGGGCACAATACTTTTCGCCTCCTTCTTCAACTGGCAGGGCCAGTCACTCAGATATGGTATGGCAGGGCCAGTCTAGCTGAAGAGGAGTTACTGGGATGGGTTGTTTGTGACACTTACTACAGCCACCAGAGCGGGTCAGTAATCAGTGCAGTGCAGGTTCCAGTAGGCCATGCATGTGCTGCTTGGTGGTGTGATGTCAAGCGCACGGTGCAGGTGGGCAGGATGCAGCGGGGAGATTGTTATGTGTGGAGCAAAGATGGATATGGGAGAGAGGAGAGAGGAACAGGAGCTAAAAACGTACAAACAAAAAAGAATGCTAGGGGAGCTTGCCGTTGGAGTGGAGAGATGAAAGACTATGAAATGGAGAAAAACAGAAAGGGGAGGAGGAAGAAAAGAAAAGAATGAATAAATGAGAATCAGAAAGGTTAAAGAACCGCAAAGTTCCCAGGGAACCCACCAGTGCAGCTATGAGGTCTGGGGAAGTTGCTCTCAGGTGTTACAGTACAGCCTGGGTAGAAGGTGTAGAGGTATACAATGCCAGGTATTCAGGGAACAGAAAGAGAAGGAAGATATAGAGAGGAGAAACAGAGCAATGAAGAAAGACAAAAAGGGAAAAAGAGGAAAAAGAAAACAAAACAAATTAAAAAAAAAAAAAAAACAACGTAAAAAGAAATGTCTTGAGGGATCCCTCTGCATGTCTGTGGAAGCCAAAGGGGAGTCTCCCTGTCATGTTGCTCAGCCTGGCCAGAGAGGGCTCCCAACTCAAGAAAAGGAAAACAAAACAAACAAACAATTCCAAACAAACAAACGAACAAAAGCCCTGGTATCCCACCAGCACGGCAGCCCAAACCGGGAAGCAGCGCCACGCTCGAACAAAGCTCCGCAGCCCCTCAGGAAGAAGCTAAGATGGCGCATGGAGCCAGGTACTTGAGCGAAGGGAGGGGGAGGCGGTGAGAGGCAAGTAAGAAATCAAAAGTAGCAGAAAAAAAAAAAAAAAACA
>NW_004444035.1:8497486-8500616 GCF_000243295.1 Trichechus manatus latirostris | reverse complement strand
AGCCAACAAATGGCACTCAGAGAGCCAGCTAGTGTGGGCTGGTGTTTCTGGACAAGAGACTGTGTCCGTGGGAAGCAGAGGGGGCCGAATGTGGGTGAAGAAGGGTAGAGAGTGGGAAGCGTATATCACAAATTACCGGAGCTGTGCAGCCCCTCAGGAAGAAGCAAAGATGGCACACGGAGCGAGGTACTCGAGCGAAAGGAGGGGGAGGTGGGGAGAGGCAAGGAGGAAATCAAAAGAAGCGGAAGAAAAGCAACACCGCAGCCAACAAATGGCACTCAGAGAGTCAACCTTTCGGGTGTGTGGAATCCAAGCAGCCGCTGTTTCCCAGTCAAGAGACTGTGGCCGTGGGAAGCAGAGGAGGTCGAGTTGGGGTGAAGAAGGGTGGGGGGTGGAAAGCATATATCGCCAATTACTGGTTGTTTTGTCTCCCGCTGGAAGCTCCGTGAGGCTGCTTTCTTTTACCCTGTTTGCTGGTCTCCGATAGGAGTCCAAGATGGCAGATCCGTGCTGCGTTAGCTGGTAGGGGACCTCTGTGTGAATCTCTCCTCATCCGTTCTCTGTCAGTTTTCTCACTCCATTTGGTGCTTGGCTGAGTTCTTTATCTCTTCATTTGATGTTTTAGGGTTTCAGGATTGTTGTATTCTCTATTTGGCTTAGTTTTTCGGATCTTTGCTGTGGAGGGACGGCATGGTGCTTCTGCCTAGAGCACCATTTTACCCTGTATTTACCCTTGCATCTTGACAAATATAATTTAAATTTAGATTTCTTAGACTCCTTGGAGTTCAAGACTAAATCCTGGCAGCATAGAGAAAGCTACCCTTTACCCCTACCGTATAGCTCACTTCCCATGTCTTCCCACCTCTAGCACATCACAGAGTCTCACACAAAATCCTTACATTTAGATACTGAAGCCCACAAGTCTCAGCTTGCTCCACAACTGTCTCTTTCATTCTCTTCTTCCTTTTCTGCTGAAAGAGCTATCCCTTTGCTACACCATGGGCCTGAGATTATATAAACTAATTGTATGATTGTGATTTACAGCAGGGGAATCCCAGAGAAATGGTGCAAGTTTTGGTATAGGTCTAGAGGCCATTTGGGCAAGAGATTCCAAGTTCCCTAGTACCTGAAGGTGATCTGGGAGCAAGGACGTGGGCTCTGGGAGGGCAAGTCACCTTGATCCCTTGATCAAACTCCTTACTGCATAGATAGGGGTGCAGGAGGAGAGGGCAGGGCAGAGAGGAGGCACTGAAGCACTGAACCAGGGCGGTAGTCACTCCTGAGAGGGCCTAAGGGCAGTACTGACCAATGTAGCTGATTATGAGAAAAAGCTCCACTCTGTACCTCACACCTGTTGGGAAATATCAGAGGATTATGGTTTGAAGTACTGAGCTATTTTCTGGTGAACCATTCTGATACCTACCTTGAACCCTCTCCGTCCCCCAATAAAGCTGTAATCACTCTAGATAGGACAACTCTAATTTGGAAACGTGTACTGCTGAGATCCTCAGGCAGAAACAACTGCAGCTGTGTATCCCTCTTTAAAGGGGGATGAGATGGAGGGTTGCATTTTTTGAAAGCTGGGAAGAAGTGCTTTCTCAGAGAACAGACCTGAGAATGGAGACCACCTGCATCAGTAGAACTGAACAATTGGGACTGAGAACTGAGATAACCTCTGTCAACATGGGCTGACTATTTGTTCCAGGAAATATTTGCCCATGTAGATAAGAGAGTAAAACAAGAAATCACTTAAGTGTTTACTTCAGGAAAATCTTGCCAACCAAAAGTTCCAGCCAAATATCTTGCTCACCTGGGGAAATACCTGCTTTTCAATCAGTAGATTGTTTGTGGAGACTTACGTTGGGACTCCCACCTCACAAGGTCCACTAATCTCAAACTACTACATCACAAGTTTTGCCCAGTATAAAACAAATGCCTGCTTTGAAAGATTTGCCTTTTACCACTTAAGCCCAGACTGTCAAGGACTATAAATACCCTTCCCTAACATTTCCCTTCTGAGATCTTACTGTGACTCTAACAAGGTTGTGTTCTTTGCTTCAAGCTTAGTAAACTCAACTTTGCTTGATCAGCAGCTTTTGTGGTGTCTTTTGCAAAGATAACATTGACTGATCTGAAATCAGGAAGCTAGGCTAGAACTGAAGTATACCTATGATGAGACCCAGATGAAGAGCTTTTCCCCTGGAACAAAGGGGCAGGTACTTAAAGTAAGCACTCCTCCCCTCCCTCCTTCCGCCCCATTTATTTCTATTCTCTTAAATTTAACTAGTTCTTGAGTCCCTGGGTGCAAAGGAGGATGTCCTGGAAAGGACCCTTGTTCAGAGGAACAAAGTGTCCAAGATCATACAGTTAGTAAAGTGACATCTCAGGACTTCAGCCCAGATCTGTCTCGAGTCTATATTACAAGTCTGTTTGTCTCCCTTCCTCCCTCCTTCCCTTCCTTCCTTCTTTTCTTTGTTCTTCCTTCAGCTGTCAGAAAGACTTGTAATATAATTCTGAGAAAAGATGCATATTTAAATTTCTGGTGAGAATTTCAGGATGAAATACTTAGAGTTGCATTGCAGTGATGCAGGGGGGTAAAGGGAATTCTAGATTGTCTAGGACAGATTTGCCCCATTTGCTCTTGGCCAGAGGCAGATCTAGGGTGCTTGTTTTATCCACTATGTAGCTTGACTATATGTGTACTCTGCTGTTAATTTGGTTGCTTATATTTTCACGAGCATATCTGGCATAGCTTTCAATGGTATAGCAATTCAAGACTGCCGCTGAAAATCCGTAATGTTCTCATATTATTGTCATAAATTCTAAACTACAAAATCAGATTTGAGTCCCAGGCGTTTATGCTTGCATGAATTTTGAATGTTTCTAGCTACCATGTCTACTTCATGCAACCCAGGATTCTTAGTTATTGACTTTGTAATAGCCTTTAAAAGTGGTGAAACACTGTTCAGCCTGGGAGTGGACAGCCTGGTAAAACCAAATGAGACTAACGAGGTACAGGAGTCCAGTGACAAGGTCCAGAAGGCAGAAGGGGAGTAGGAAGCTGATGATAGGGAACACAAGGTTGAGTAAGGATATTGTTGATGTGTTGTGAGATTGTTAACCATTGTCA
>NW_004444035.1:8488065-8497310 GCF_000243295.1 Trichechus manatus latirostris | reverse complement strand
AAAAGGTTGAGAATTTTGAGGGTTAATATGTTGTGGGGTTGTTAACCAGTGTCATAAAACAAATGTGTACTACTGTTTCATGAGAAACTATTTGTTCTGTAAGCCTTCACCTGAAGTACAATAAAATATAATAAATAAATAAATAAATAAAAAGTGGTGAAAAAAATGAAAATGGAAAAAGCTACTCTGGAAAGGGAAGAAAATGCCCTCCTTTTCAAGTGGATGTGCTTTGTTTTTGAACAGTGCCAATAGTCAGTGTGACAGAAGTAAAATCCTGAACTTGAAATAAAGTGCTTGAAAACGCTTACATACACACTGATGGAAGGGCCCGAGAGAAAACTGTTTGAATTTTACGGAACAGTTCTAGTTAAAAGAATGTGTATGTCTGAAGCATTGGGATGAATGCAGAAGTTATGGGCTTACCTTGGACATTTGAAGTAAAATGTTTGGCTTACTTTGCACTTGGATAAGGACGGTAAGTGTAGACCTATGAAGAGCCATATCTTTGGAATTGCTTTGTGTCCACAAATGCAAATTTTGGTGAGTGAGAACAAGAGAGGGCCAATGAAGTTCCATAAACTAAATCCAGGGAGGGCTAGTTCAGAAGCATGATTAATTTAGAGCCTAGGCAGAGAATGAAATATAACTACCTTCTCATGCCAAAATCTCTGGTTGCATTCACTTTTCTTAAGTAATAAAATATAGTCCCTCGGCAACAATTACCTTTCAAATAGCATTCATGTGCTGATAACCCATTGCCATCGAGTCAATTCCAACTCATGGGCTGATAGGGCCAACAAATAAGATTATGAAAGTATCACCTTGAGATTTGCCACAGGAGTAAGGATGTATTGCCACATCATTTATTGGACAGTTGTATATCTATCTGTGGATACTTTTATTTCTTTGAGAGAGCCTAAAGTGAGCATAGTACAATTCATTTATAATTATCAAATAGTATCTTTCTCTCTGGAATCCTCAAAAGAGAAAGAATATAAGCACATTTTCTTTACATTTTTTTTTTTCTTGAACATATGGTATCTTATTTAACTTATGGGCATCTTCCAACCCTTTTTGGGGGGAGGATCTATTTTCTTTGAAAGACTTAGGTAGTTGTATGTTCTGATTGACCTTCAACAAAATGTGTTTTTTTTTTTTTTTTTTCTCTATAACACAAATACCCCATTGATTTTGAGGTCTCGAACTGATTACTTATATATTTATGTATTGACTCAAAAATTGTTTTTGTCAGGGTTATTGAGATATAACTTAAACACAGTGAAATGAACCCTTTTTTTTATGAGTTTTGACAAATGCGTACATTCATGTGACCACCACCATAATCAAGATATGGGATATTTCCATCACCACAAAATCTACTGTGTGCTGCTTTGTGATAAGCCACCCTCCTTGCATCTACAGATTCTAGCTACCATTGATCTGCTTTCTAGCCCTACAATGTGGCCTTTTCCAAAATGTTATATAAACACAATCATAGAATGAGTAGCCTTTTCAATCTTAATTTTTTTTCAATTATTACAATGCATTTGAGATTGGTACACATTGCTGATTTTATCAATAGTTCATTATTTTATATTGTTGGGTGTTGTTGTTGTTGTTAGGTGCCATTGAGTTGATTCCAACCCATAGCAACCCCATGTACAACAGAACAAAACACTGCCCCCTCCTGCACCATCTTCACAATCATTGTTATGCTTGAGTCCATTGTTGCAGCCACTGTGTCAATACATCTCATAGAGGTCTTCCTCTCATTTGCTGACCCCTCTACTTTAGCAAACATGCCCTTCTCCAGGGACTGATCCCTCCTGATAACATGTGAAAGTAGGTGAGACAAAGTTTCGCCATTCTTGTTTCTAAGGAACATTCTGGCTGTAGTTCTTCCAAGACATATTTGTTCATTCTTCTGGCAGTGCATGGTATATTCAGTATTCTCTGTCAACACCATAATTCAAAGGCGTCAATTCTTCTTTGGTCTTCCTTATTCATTGTCCAGCTTTTGCATGCATATGAGTTTTTAAATTACTTACTTCTAATAAGTAGTAGTGTACTCCCTCAGGAAAATATATTCTTACATCACGAATGCATTCTTTCTTTTCTTTTTAGTTTACTCCTGGTTCTGCTCCCTTAAAGATTACAGCCTAGGAAAACTTATGGGGGCAGTTCTACACTAATATTTAGGGTCGCCATGAGTCACAGTCAACTCAATGGTACACAACAACAAAAACAATCACCTTGGATAAAGCTCCTTTTGTCTCTTACTTTGTCTGCAGCAGTAAGCTCCCAATGGCATCTATTTGTCTCCAGTCTTTTTTTTGGCCATATATTATAATAAATTATATTTTTATACTACTTCATTGTTGTTTCTGTTGTTGTTAGGTGCAGTCAAATAGGCTGTGACTCACAGTGACTTTGTATAACAGAACGAAATGTTGGCCTGTGCTGTGCCAGCCTCACAATCATTGCTATGTTTGAGCCCATTGTTGGAGGCAGCTTGTCAAACCGGGTCTCTCTCTTTTTCACTGACCCTCTACTTTACCAAGCGTGATGTCCTTCTCCAGGGGTTGGTCCCTCCTCATAACATGTCCAAAGTAAGAGAGAAGAAATCTTGCCCTCATTCTAAGGAACATTCTTCCAAAACAGATCTGTTCATTTTTCCAGCAGTCCACAGTATATTTAATATTCTTCACCAACACCACAGTTCAAATGCATTAATTCTTCAGTCTTTTTTTTTCATTGTCCAGCTTTCACACGCATATGAGGTGGCTGAAAATACCATAGCTTGAGTGAGGCACACCTTAGTCATCAAAGAGGTCTTTTGCAGCAGATTTGCCCACTGCAATAAGTCGTTTGATTTCTTGACTGCTGCTTCCATGGCCATTGATTGTTGATCCAAAAAGAATCAAATCCTTGACAACTTCAATTTTTTCTCCATTTATCGTGTTGTTGTTTATTAGTGCAGTTGTAAGGATTTTCATTTTCTTTGAATTCAGGTGTAATCCATACCAACCTTCATCAGTAAGAGCTTTAGTGGTCTTCATTTTCAGCAAGCAAGGTTGAGTCATCTGCATATCACAGGTTGTTGATGAGTTTTCCTCCAATCCCGATGAGGCAGTCTTCTTCATATAGCCCAGCTTCTTGGATTATTTTTTCCAGCATATAGATTGAATAAGTAAGGTGAAAGTATACAACTCTGCCACACATCTTTTCCAATTTTAAACTAGAGTATCCCCTTGTTCTGTTTAAATGATTGCCTCTTGATCTATGTACAGGTTCTGCAAGAGCACAGTTAGGTATTCTGGAATTCCCTTTCTTTGCAATATTATCCATAATTTGTTATGATTCACACAGTCAAATGCCTGCCCATAGTCAATAAAACACAGACAAAATATCTTTCTGGTATTCTCTGCTTTTGGCCAAGATCCGTCTGACATTAGCATTGATATCCCTTTGTCATGTCCTCTTCTGAATCTGGCTTGAACTTCTAGCAGTTCCTTGTTGATGTACAGCTGCAGCCGTTTTTGACTATGTTCAGCAAAATTTGGCAGGTGTGTGATATTAATGATTTTATATGATAATTTCCACATTCTGTTTGGTAGCTTTTCTTTGGCATTGGGCACGAATATGACTCTCTTCCAGTCGGCTGGCAAGGTAAGTGTTTTCCAAATTTCTTGACATAGATGAGATGGGTCTCAAACATTTGTGAATATTATATTATTTAATTCTAACAACAACCCTATAAAGACACAAAAGCCGGAATCATAATCTTACTTCTGTAGATGAAAACTAAGTCACAGAAAAGTAAGATGACAGGTCCAGTTTGCACAACTTTATGTAGTGTAACAGAAATTGAAACTCCTATCTCTGACGTTAGTTCAGTTTTCCCTTCTCTACCAGTTACCTCTAAGTTGGTTTCAGCGAATTTCTGTAGCCAGCTCTTTAGCACGTGTTGACTATTACGTGCTATTTTTCCTTTTTCCTTTTGTACCTGGATGCCGTTTATACCTGGGGTGTTTTCACAATTTTTACAACCTGTTTGTGTCCCATCCATTCTTAAGATTATACTTAGGATATTCCTCGATCCATTCTTCACCCATTTCCACCGTCATTTTCACTCTCACCCCAACCCTATAGCATTGTGGTCAGACTTTGCCTTTCTGAATGTATTATGAAATGCTTTTTAGTAATTTAGTAATTTGTGAACACATTTTCCATTAAACTGTAGTACATTATAGAGAGGGACACTGTTGTCTTCCATCTTAAATTCCCAAAACATCTATTGCTGTTTTTAGCATTCAATTAATATTGAATGAAAGAAGGAATTTAAACATAGACCAGGAAACTCTCAGGGTGAGCTCTCAGAGACTGCTTTGGTTTTAAGTGGATGTCTTAAAATGAGGACGTTAGTTCTCTTACTTAGTTGCTTTAGGTGTGATGAAGTGTGTTGTGCCTGTTATGGTTTGAATTGTGTCCCTCTAAAGTGTGTGTCAGCTGGCTAGGCCATGATTCCCAGAATTGTGTCCACCATTTTGTCATCTGATGTGATTTTCTTACATGTTGTAAATCCTATCTCTATGATGTTAATGAAGCAGGATTAGAGGCAGTTATGTTAGCAAGGCTGGACTCAGTCTACAAGATTAGGTCAATCTCTTTTGAGATATAAAAGAGAGGAGCAAGCAGAGAGACATGGGGACTTCATACCACCAAGAAAGTAGTGTCAGGAGCAGAGTGCATCCTTTGGACCCAGGGTCCCTGCACCAAGAAGCTCCTATTCTAAGGGAAGATTGATGACAAGGACCTTCCCCCAGAGCCAACAGAGAGAGAAAGCCTTCCCCTGGAGCTGGCACCCTGAATTCAGACTTCTAGCCTCCTAGACCGTGAGAATAAATTTCTGTTTGATGAAGCCGTCCACCTGTGGTATTTCTGTTACAGCAGCACTAGATGACTAAGACAGTGTCTATTTACAGTGCTCACTGGAAGCCAAGTGACAAACAGGATTTGTGAGCAGGGAAGGAGATCCGGTCTCTGCTCACACTCAATTTGTCTAGAAGTATTTCCTTATTGCTTCCTTCTTCTGACAAAAGCTGCTTTCTTCCCCCCAAAAGCCGTAAACTAGAGCCCACGTTTTCCCAGTATAAAGACAATGTTATTCCATTTTACACATTACATTTGAAAAGTATCTCACTGGGAAGTGGCCTTCATTTTCTTCAGACACATTTTTTTTCTTATAATTTGCTGAAATGAATGACACTCATTTTCTCTCTTTTGACTTTTTTTTTTTTTTGACTGTTGAATCATCAGACAATTGCACTCTCAGAGATAAATGGAAATGAACTGACTAGTAAGAATAAGTGAGTTGACAGAAAGGAATTAAATGGAGCAAATATTTCTGATATAAGTGGTATCTATTCAGCACATCAAACGCTGAATAATTTGAAGTCACACAGACTCACTTTGGAATGTAAAATTTTACTGAAATAATTCAAATATCTATAGTCAATTGTTTCTTGAATAATTTGAGTGGAAGTATAACTAAGGATGGTGATAGAAAGAACTGGAACATTTTATAAGAGAAAAATGGGTTAGTCTTATAAAGCAGCACAAATTTATACCAAAAAGGTAAATTGAATTTAAAAAATGTATAAAAGTGGTTAAAATGCAGTAGAATAAACATCATAAGGCATTGTGTGGCTAATGACAGAGTGGAGTTGGTAAACCAGAAGTCCGCTTTGTGACCTGCACACCCCTGGGAATCCTGGCATACTTTCAGGAGGGTCTGAGAGGTGAAATACATTTTGATAACAACATAAGACGTGATGTGGCTTTTCCACTGGGTTGACACTTGCACTACTGATGGGATGAAAAAATAGCAGGTAAAATGCTGGCACCTTAATATGAATCAAGACAGTGACATCAAACTGGACTAAAAGCAAAAAAAACCCCAACCTGTTTCCCCTTAGTTGATTTTGACTCATAGTGACCCTATAGGACACTGTAGAACTGCCCCACAGGGTTTCCAAGGAGCAGCTGGTGGATTAGAACTGCCGACCTTCTGGTTAGCAGCTGAGCTCTTAACCACTGCACCACCAAGGCTCCCAAACTGAACTAGTAGTCATTATATTCTTCACTGCCATACTCTTACAGGAAAAAAAAAAAAAAAAGTGCTGTTTTTACTTAGGAATGTCCTTGATAAAGCAGTAAAAATTACAAATTTTATTAAAGCTTGATCTTTGAGTAAACATCTTTTTAATATTCTGGTAACAAATAGGAGCCCTGGTGGCGCAGTAGTTAAGTGCTTGGCTGCTAAGTGAAAGGTCAACGATTCAAACTCACCAGCCAGCCGCTCTACAGGAGGAAGATGATTGCAGCCTTGGAAGCCGTGTGCGGCAGTTCTGCTCTGTCCTGTAGGGTCGCTATGAGTTGGAATGCACTCAACAGCAGTGGGTTTGGTTTTACTGGGTGTAACAAGATACACACGAAGTACTTCTGCTACAGAACAAGGTACAGCAGCCAGCTGTCTCCGGGAAAAGCATTTATGCATTTCTTCAAGTAAAGAGCTGAACTAGCTATTTCTTCAATGGAAAAATCATTTTACTTAAAAAAATGGGTGACAGACTTTATTATTTAAATCTGTGTATTTAGTGGACATTTTCCCAAAAATAAACAAAGCCAGCCCATCACTTCATGAAAAACCACTGACAGTATTAATTGCCAATGATATAATTTGAGCTTTCAGATGAAAATTAGAATTTAGAAAAACTTGTATGTGCCATCCTGAGCCTGACAGTTTCTTAATGACTTTATTTTATGTAATGACTTTACTGATGAAATCAGTGGTGGTATTAACATGTGGGATTTTTAAGTTATTCTGTAACTCAGTGACCAATAATTTTCAAATAACCGATGCATGATGTTATAAAATAATGAGTGGGTATAAGTCCATACAAAGTGCATGATTATTCAATGGATTTTAATGTGTCAGAGAATGAAAACTTTACTGAAATGGTTTCAGATTCCACATTGAAGGAACTGTTAAGAAACTGGTACTTGTGCAGATTTGGTATACTATTAAAGAATAACACTCACAATTATTTTTAAAATAGCTTCCCCAGGTGGTTAATCTACCCCCATGGCCTTAAATGCCTCTATATCAATGAATCCCAGATTTGTATTTCCTCTCAGATTTTCTTTCTGCTACTATAATGTGACATTTTGAGAAAATGCTCACTGAATATCTACATCTGAATAATCAAAATCTGTCAGCCATTCTTTTTTTTTTTTCTATTGTGCTTTAGGTGAAAGTTTACAGCTCAAGTTAATTTCTCAGACAAAAATTTATACACATGTTGTTAATGTGACATTGGTTGCAGTCTGTGTAATGTGACAGCACACTCCCCTTTTTCCCCCGGGTTTCTTGTGTCCATTCGACCAGTTTCTGTCCCTTCCTGCCTTCCTATTCTGCCTCCGGGCAGGAGCCGCCCATTTGGTCTCACGTATCTGTCAGCCATTCTTTAAAGTACAGTGATTTTCCATTAAAAAAAAAAACAGTGGCTAGTTCAGTTCTTAATTCAAAGAATTGCATGCGTGCTTTTCCTGGAAGTAATGACTGTACTTTGGTATGCAGCAGAAATGTTTTCTGTATGTTTTAACTGCTGTAATGGATTGAATATAGTCCCTGGGTGGTACCAAGGGTTAATGCACTGCTAACTGAAAGATTGGAGGTTCCAGTCCACCCAGAGGTGTCTCAGAAAAAAGGCCTCGCAGTCTACTTCCGAAAAATCAGCCGTTGAAAACCCTACAGAGGGCAGTTCTACTCTGACACACACGGACACCATGAGTCAGTGTTGGCTTGATGGTAACTGACTTGGTAATGGATTGAGTGTCCCCCAAAAATATGTTGAGGTCCTGACCCTCGTACTTGTGAATGTGACCTTGTTTGGGGAAATAGAATCTTTCTCAGAAGATGTTATCCATTAATTAATACTAGAGTAAAGTGAGTTCTGGTCCTAATCCCTTCTGAATGGTGTCTTATAAAAGGGGAAACAGACACAGAGGAAGAGTCACACACGCAGGAGGAAGGCAGCATGGTATAGGATCACATCTTCCCCTAAATCATTCCCAATCACTAAAACCAGATGATTTCCCCTTCTAAATATCTTTTTTTTTTTTTTTTTTTAATTCCTCTCCGTCTCCCCTGTCCCTTCCAATGGATCTGCAATCTACTGACAACTTCTGCCCAGAGGTTGCAATAATAACCTAACTGGTCTCTTCTAGAGCCATGCCTCTCTGTCTTAAGTCTGCTCTCCAGACTGGTAACAGTGATCTTTTAAAGTGAAAAGCTGATGTAGGAAGTTAAATTATTGTGTAATTTCACTGCTTTAAATCCTTTATTGATCCTCATTGCTTCCCATTAGTCTGTATATTTTAGCTGTTAGGGTTTCGTTTTAGTTTTTTTGTTTCGTCATGCTCATTCTTCATTCAGGCTCTTTCAGAACTCTTTTGCATCTTTCTTGCCTCTCTTTTCCCAGTTGACTTTTATTCACTTACCCTTCTGATCTCAACTAAGATATGGTATATACACAACTAAAATGTGACACATCCTTTTCCATTATAGCATTTATCACAGTTCATAATCAGGCATAGTTGTACTTACACCATTTTTTCCTATGAAGCTCTATGGGAGAGCCACCTTGTGTATTTTGTTTTCCCCTATATTTTTAGCACCTGTCACTAGACAATAAATATTTATGGTCTGTATGTATGAATAAATATGCACTAAATGGGTAGAGCTTAAAAAAAAAGACATCTCAGGAGGGAGAACGATGTGCAGTTAGAAAACTGAAAGTTACTTCTTCCTGGGCTATGGTTTTCTCCCTTCCTGCTATAACATTCTGTGTTTTCTGATCAGCAATGTTTGCTCAGTCTTGAAAATGTGTTTTCTTCAAGGGGATAAAAATTCCATTAAAATGCTCATATATCTTATGAATTGACTGGATCTGCTACTTTGGAATTAGAACAACTCTAAATAACAGGATGCTTACATCCGAAGCAGATAAGTTTTCAGTTCAAAGAAATTATATACGGTGAAAAGAGACATTTAAAGTGTTGGATTTTTTATTTCTTTTTTTTTTTTTTTTTTAATATTTTATTGTACTTCAGGTGAAGGCTTACAGAACAGATAGTTTCTCATGTAACAGTAACACACATGCTGTTTTATGACATTGGTT
>NW_004444035.1:8454967-8480017 GCF_000243295.1 Trichechus manatus latirostris | reverse complement strand
CATTTGATGTTCTAGGGTTTCAGGATTGTTGATTCTCTGTTTGGCTTAGTTTTTCGGATCTTTGTTGTGGAGGGACGGCGTGGTGCTTCTGCCTAGACCGCCATCTTGCCGGAGTCCTCTTTTTATTTCTTTTTAACTTTAATAACAATATCTTAGAAATTTCAGGAAGTTAAAAAATCTGTCAAATTTATAATGAAATTATTTTCCACAGTGATCCCACATATATACATTTGTGACTTATTTGTTAATTGAAATGCATCCCAGGTTACTGCTTAACAGCTTTCCATTATTTTTTATATGAAAGTGAATGTGTATATTAGTGTGCAATTACCATTTTACTAATTATACTTCATATTATACATATATATATATATAAAACAAACCAAACTCATTGCCTTTGAGTTGATTCTGACTCATAGCAACCCTATAAGACAGAGTAGAACTGCCCCACAGGGTTTCCAAGGAGTGCCTGGTGGATTCAAATGGCCAGCCTTTTGATTAGCATCTGTAGCTCTTAACCACTACGCCACCAGAGTTTCCATAATAAATATAAAAATATATTAATCTTTCCCTTGAAACTTTTGAAATAGAGACAAAACTTCAACTTAACTGTTTAGTTCTTGCTTCACAAAGTACCTGTCCTCCAGTCTCCAGATAGCAACCTGTCTAGATATATGGCAGCACTTTTCATCTGGACAGGTGATGCCTGCTAAGTCAGGCTTAGTTTTCATCACCCAGTGTGGTGGAGGTCTGAGTGGTCTAACTGAAGGATTGTCAACAACCTGAAATCAGAACTTAACAGCAACACAGAACAATTTGTGTGTTTCCTTGATAATTGGTTCTCACATACGGAGTTTAACCTGCTGTCTTTGTTTCCTAGTGTTGCCATAACAAAATATCACAGAGTGAGTGGCTATGAAGAACAGAAATTTATTTTCCCTCAGTTCTGGAGCCTGGAAGCCCAAATTCAAGGCGTCAGTGGGGCCATGCTCTCTCGCTGTCCTTCTAAGGGAAGGTAAATCCTCGTCTCCTCCAGCTTCTGGTAGCCAAGGCATTTCTTGGCATTGCTTGGCTTTTATGTGTATCTCCACATGGCATATGAAGAAATTGAAGATTTTTACCAACTTCTGCAGTCTAAAATCGATCTAATATGCAGTCAAGATGCACTGATAAAAATGAATGAACAAATCTGTCTTGGAAGAAGTATAGCCAGAATGCTCCTTAGAAGCAAGGATGATGAGACTTCATCTCATGTACTTTGGGCATGTTGTCAAGAGGGACCAGTCCCTGGAGAGGGACATCATGCTTGGTAAAGTAGAGGGTCAGCTAAAAAGAGGATGATACAGTGTCTGCAACAATGGGCTTAAGCATAGCAACGATTGTGAGGATGGCACAGGACTGGGCAGTATTTTGCACCTGATGACAACAGCCACATGGCATCTTTCTTTCTCCTATGTTTGTCCCCTGTTTCTGTTCTCTTCTTTTAAAAGACACCTGTCAGATAGAATTAGAATTAGGACCCACCCTACTGTGGTATGATCTCATTTAAATGAACTAATAACAAAACAACTCGGTTTCGAAACAAAGTCACATTCACCTGTACAAGGGTTAGGACTTAGACATGTCTTTTAGGGGATACAATCCAATACATAATACCCACTGAGAATCTATTAAAATCATGTCAGTGTATTTCTATCAGCTAGGCCATTTGAAATATTGCTGTATACAGTTTTGGTTTAGAGATATGTCATGTGTAAAACATCAAGACAAGGATTCCAAAACTATAAAATGACTGGAAAAAAAAAAATCCTTAGCAAGTGCCTGATGTTAAATGTCTTCGGATCAGAGGGAAAGTTTCAGCTTGCTTGTGGACTTGCCATCTGATCTTGGCCACCTTATTATGGTAGCTGCATTGTTGTGCTGATGAAGTTGGGAAACAGTATTGGGCCTCTGCCCATGAAGAGAGAAATGAGAGAAATGTTTTAGATTTTTTTTCCCCAGAAATGTAGGGGAGGAATTACAGTGTGTAATACATATTGCAAATATCAGTTGTGCTTAAAGAAAGCATTTAGGAATTTGCTTTAAGGAATTAAGAAGTTACTAAATTTCCTTAAATGTTGCAGCAGCATTGGCCGTGTTTGAAGTTACTGAATTTCGATGTAAGAATTTATCTGCGCTATAAAGACGTAATCTTTTATTTGGTAGATCTGACAATGTAACATCAACTCAAAGTAGTTATTAGCTATCAAAGGAAGGCTAGGATATGAAGTGCTGCACAAGACAATGAAGTCTGAAATATACTTCTGGGAATACTACACCAGGTGAAGGACTGTTAACATCTGTATAAGGAAAAGACTGACAGCTGGGAAGGGTTTGGGGAAACAATCCTCTGTTTCACTTTCCATTATGGCAACAGATAATTCCACCAGCCCTTCTTATTTAAGTACCACTTTATTTTCCATCAGAATATGCATTGCATTTTGGAGGAATTTCCGCTTGGATATGGCTATTTTTTCAACAATTGGAAAATGTCTCTATTGAAACTTTGATGTCTTTGTTTTCTACTGCTGCTGTAACAAAATACCATTGAGTGGGAGGCTTTAAAGAGCAGAAACTTATTTTCTCACAGTTCTGGTGGCTGAAAGTCCAAATCAGGGTCTCAGCCATGTCAATTCTTCAGAGTTTCTTTGCTACTTACAGATGCATTTTCCTCCGTTGTCACATGGAGTCCCCCCCTCTGTGTCTGTCTTTCTGTGTCTATACTCCGTTTTATAAGACACAGAGGAAGGATCAGGTTTACAGCTAAATTAACATAACAAGAGAAAAACTCTGTTGCCAAACAAGCTCACATTCACTGGTACTGAGGTCAGAACTTTAACATGGATTTTGGGGGGAATGCAATCCAAATCCATAATACTTGGGAACACATTTTTACATTTAAGAAAAAAAAAAAGCAATGTTCTTTTAGTTTTTCTACTGCACAGTTTCTATAACAGCAGTCTCCATAGCTGAACCTCATATGCTTCTAACGTCTTCAGCCAGTGGCAAAGAAAGCAAGTCATTCAAACCATTGCAACCCTAGATATAAAACACTGTATTCTGCACCTCCATAGATTAGCTATGTCTTTTGTTGGCACTTCTTAACCAACTTCCAAGCTAACACAATGTTTTCTGCCCAGTTTTCTTTTGGATTTTTTATTTTTTTCTCTTCCTATGGAGCCACTGGAATTAATATTGTATTTTGATAACTAGTTCTGTGTTGCAAATATCTTCTCCCAGGGTACAAACTTTGATGAGCAAAATTCCTTAATTTTAGTATAATTGAGTGTGTCCATCTTTTCCTTTTGATTTTCAAGATCTATGTCATGGTTAAAAAATATCATTCTCCCACAACCCTCTGTGCAAAAGCAATAAAGACATTTCCCCTATATACCCTTTTGAAAAAATTTTAAGATTTTCTATTCACAGTTAAATCCTTACTCTGTCTGTAATTGATTTTTGCAGAAGTAGATCTCTTTTTTTTTCCCCCAATGATGTTCAACTGTTCCAGCATAGACCATTGGAAATTCTCTATTTTCTCTACTACTCTACAATGCCAGGTGTCCCATGTATCAGGTTTCATTAATAAATGGTGTGTTGGTTTAGATTCCCCCCAAAGAATGTAGCCTGAGATAACAATTTGAATGCTATAAGTTTGTTTAGAAGGTAATCCAAGAGAAAAAAAAAAGTTAGGGGAATAAAGAAGTAAAAGAAGAAAACGAAGGAAGCTAGTAAGCGGTATGCAATCCAGCCAGCTATAGCAGTGAATCACTGGGCTCCTGTCTAACTATAGAACTCAGAGATACAAGGAAGAACAGGCGTCGGAGATATTCCAGCCAAGGTAGAAGGAAGCCTGAGCATTTAACTCCTAACTCCCTATCTGGCATTGGATGAGGTCTGTTTCCAGGGAAACTGACTCTCTCCTCTTTCAACTTGTCTTGAACACGGGCAAAGCATGCTTCAGTGGCTGGGAGAGAAGCTTCTAGGCAGAGAGCCACAAGAGTTTCCAGTAAACTGTCTTCAGTGTATAGAGGTGATTGCAAAGATAATTTGGTGTCATCTTTTGAGTGTGACTTTGCTCTTCTCAGATCCACTCATGGCCCACAATTACTCCACTATGTCCTTACAGGAATTCTTCACAGGGATTACCTGTTACATTTTCTGAAATACTGCTTATAGCGGGAAGACTAATAGTCTGTTTATTACATGCTCATGGCTCTGATTCTGGACTCTCTATTCTGTCCCATTGATCTGAAAGTCTGTCTTTATGCACATACCACCCTGTCTTGATTATTATTAATCTTATTAGGGAAATATAGCTTATTAATGAAATTAATTAGCAAATTAGGTAATGAGAATACTCTAACTCGTTCCTCTGCTTCAAAGTTGTTTTGGTTATTACAAGTGTTTTTCATTTCCATAAACATTTTAAAATAAGCATAGCAGTTTCTACGAAAACTGAAGTGGGATTCTGAATGGGATAAAGCAGGCTTCTTTTTCTCTAGTAGTATTTTTTCATCTCAAAATCTATTTTGTCTGTTATTAATATATTCAGTCGCTCAAGCTTTCTTATGGGTATTCTTTCATGATGCACCTTTTCCCATCCTTTTAATGTCAACCTGTTTGTATCTTTATATATAAACTGCTGAAAGTCCTTCCAAATGTGTATTTTAAACACATGCCGATAGGTTTGATTTTCAATCTAACTGGAGAATTGAACAGAAATAAGTTCAGTACTCAATTGGCATGATGTTTAATGTCTTAAATCATAAATCTTCCATCTTATTTTATCTAGTTCCCAATTGTTTGCGCTATCCTTATGTAATATGAAATTATTTTCTTAGGGTTACCTTGCGATTTCAATTAAAATCTTAAACTTTTAGCAACCTATTTGAATAGTGCCAAATTGTTTTGATAGTATACAAATAGTCTGCTTCTATACATCTTTATGCCTCCCCCTTTATATTGATATTGTCACAGGTTACATCTTTATATATTATATACCCTTAACATAGCTTTATAGTTATTTAATGCATCTACCTTTTAAATCATATAGGAAAAATTGAGGACTTATAAACCAAAAGTACGGTAATACTAGCTTTTATATTTACCCGTGTGCTACCTTTAAAAGTCTTTATTTCTTCATATGACTTTGAATTACTGTCTAGTGTTCTTTCATTTCAGCCTGAAGGAAAAACTCCCTTCAGCATTTCTTGTAGGGTAGTTTTCTTTGTAGTAAACTCCCTTAGCTTTTGTTTACCTGAGAATGTCTTAATTTCTCCTTCATTTTTAAGGGTAGTTTTGTTGGATGTAGAAGTCTTGGTTAACTATTTCTTTCAGTGATTTAAATATACCATCCCACTGCCTTTTGGCCTCCTTTGTTACTGATGAAAAATCAGCAGTTAATCTTATTGCGAATCCCTTATATAGGTGACATAATATTTTTCTCTCGCTGCTCAAGATTCATTCTGTCTTTTGACAATTTGGCTGTGTCTCAGTGTGAATCTCTTTGAGTTTATCCTGCGTGGAGTGCTTTGAGTTTCTTAGAAGTATAGATTAATATCTTTCATCAAATTTGGAAAGTATTTGGCCAACTTTTGGTGAATATTACTTCAAATATTCTTTCTGCCTCTTTCTCTTCTATATTTTTGGGACTCCCATAGCGATTGGTCGGCTTGATTGTGTCCCACAGACCCCTTAAAGAAAAAACAAAAACCCACTACTATCAAGTTGATTCCAACTCATAGCAACCCTATAGGAGAGAGTAGAACTGTCCCATAGGGTTTCCAAGGAGCAGCTGGTGGATTCGAACTGCCAACCTTTTGGTTAGCAGCTCAACTCTTAACCACTGTGCTACCAGGGCTCCATATAGGGTCTGTTTATTTTTCTTCATTCATTTTTTTCTTTCTCCATCTCAGGCTGGCTATTCTCTATTGTCTTATGTTCAAGTTTGCTGATTATTTCTTCCTTTTTTGCTGTGTATGGATCACATTTTACTGTTTCTTTGATATCTTTTTTTTAAGACTGAACATTTTAGACAATATTTTGTAGCAGGTGATTTAGGAAATAATATTGGAGTTATTATTCCCTGTCCTTGAGCATAGAGAATGTGACCCAGCTGGAGCTGGGCTCACAAGGACTCACAAGAACACATCAACTGGCCCCTGAGGTATAAAGACAATAGCTAAAATAATCTTGGAAAATATCTTTTAGGAAAACTTTCACATAAAGCCAATCAAACAGAACACAAAAGACATTCTACTCTTATCTTTTTCTATTAACATTTAGTGAATAGAAATTTGTTGGACCAGTGAAGACCCTCCTGACTGTTGTTACTGAAACCTATACCAATGATTGTTAAGAAAGATGATTCAAAATGTAGGATCACAGTTTCTAGCTAATCTGTGAAAAGGTGAAGCTTTGAATGGTTTTGCCCATTTGTAATGTTAATATATGCTGATGGCTCTGTAACTGTTCCTTGGACTCTGGCAGACATGGCTATGGCAGCATGCTTGTCCGTTTTCCCATTCTTGCCTATTCTGTAATATTCTTTGTACTTGGGCAGACTTGGCTCTAGCAACATGCTTGTCCGTTTTCCCACTTTTGTCTGTTCTGTGATATTTCCTTGGACTCGGGCAGACATGGCTCTGGCAGCATGGTTGTCCGTTTCCCACTTTTGCCTTTTTGAATATATGCCGGATAAAACTTTCTTTTTGCTTTACTCAACTTTGTGATGTTTTTCCCCTACAACACAGGTATGAATACTCTCCTCCCCATCTGGAACTTACTGTTTTGTGATTTTTTTAATGACTGCCTGGATTATTTTAGAGAAGTCTGTTTTCCTAAAAATCTGAAACCGCTGATGTCACTCATAAGAGGATGCAGCCCTGGGATGCACACAGTCACTTGGGATTATAGTGGTTTTAGCGGGTCTTGGTTTCTTGGATCTTTCTGTTAAGCTGTGTGCCTCTGTTGGTGACACAACCAGCTGTAGGTTTCATGGATTGCCAGCTGATTGCTGTATTGTTTTCAACAATGCTCTGGGATGTAAATTGTAAATTGCTCCATAGTTTGATCCATTAAATTCAAGCCCCATTACGGGAGTAGGTTTTCAAGTCAATCTGTAAGTTTTTTTTTTCTGCCCCCAGGAGAACTCTTAGCTGTCTCTCTCCTTGGTTCTCTTTTGTAAACTAAACTGACCTGTAGTTAGTTTGTTGCTTACATGGAGTCACTAGTCTCTTCTTAATTGCTTGCCACCAAAATCTCCGTTGTTTTGAGATGATCCTTGGGCTTGAATTTCCACAGATTCTGTTTCAAATATAGTCAGTTCCCCTGGGGAGCGCTTCAGAGCTCTCTGTTATTAAGACCTGCCTCTCACCTGGACCAAATATCTGAGCCTGTCTGCTCCAGAGCTGGGGATGATGACAATGGCTAACTTTTCTGAGAATGTCACCCTAGCTGTTCAAGCAGGGCACAGAGTGAAAGTGGTATCCTCTGGTCTTCCGCTTGACTATTCCAGTGTTGCACATCCTCCCTATGAAGATTTAAACCTCACCCCTACAAGCTGGGGAGCGGGTGATTGGGCCCCCAGTATTCTTGGTTTCCCATGCCGAGGATACAGCCTCTACCCTAGGGGCTGGGTGGTTGAAAGGAGCCCTAGCTTCTTGGCTACATTCACCTGGAATTTAGCCTCTGCAACATGGATTCGGAAATAGAGAGGGAAATGTTCGTGATCTGCCTCTCTCGGGAAGATACTGTATCACTTGCCTGGAGCTAGAGGAACAGGGGACTCCATTTCCTTGACCATACCCACTTGGAATGGAGCTTGTGTCATACTGCACTGATGAGGTTGTGGACATGGATCGAGTCATAACTCACGTGCCATAGACTCTTTCTGTTCTTACGGAGATTTAGTGGACTTTCTTGAATAAATGTTTCTTCATTTGCTGAATGTCTTAGGACAAGTTTTCAAGGTCTTCAAATGGCTGTTTTGAAAAAATTTCCATGAGGTATGATTGTTTTGCAGAGGCTAGGAGGTCTTGAAGAGCTTGCTTTGTCATTCCAAAAGTCACCCTACTCTTAAGTCTTTATTATCAAATTGTTCTTTTTGCTACGTCAAGGTTACTCTTTTTTCTCTACCATTTAACACTGTATTAGAGATGGAGTCTAGAACACTTCACATTGTTAATTTTACTTTTTCCAAATAAATGACATAAAAGACTATAAAAACATATAGTACTAATAAACAAAATTGTTACTACTAGAAATATGTTATAATCAAACTTCCCCTGGAACAGCACGACCTGTGATTTTTATCTAAACTACCACAAGAGTAAACGTTTTGATTTGTATTCTTTGAAACAAACTTCTCGTTAAACACCAGACAGCAGAAGCTGTATAGCATTTTCTTTTGCCAGCACAAGAAGAAGTTTTATGGTACATCTGATTTACAAGATTATTCAGACTATGGTTTTCACAATATTTAGAATGGTTGATGTGCATCTGGCGTTAGAGAAAGAATGAACTGACGGTTTATTGTAATAAAACATGCAGTTGCTTCCCTCCATAGGCCTTTAGAAATGCAGAACTCCTCGCTGTTAACAATTTAAAGTACAACCATCTCTGGTTATTTAAAACCTGAATGTCTGATTTCCTCACCCTGCAATGTTGCCTTTTATAGAGACACCAAATCTAATGTGCACATTTTCATTTTCTTTTATAGAGCCTGCTTGTTGACTCATTAAGAGCATAAAAAATCTGCAGAGAATTAGCCATAAAATCCCTGGATAAAAAGCTTGGCAAATAACAGATGATAGGGCCTATGAAGAATCCTATCAGTTTGGGGCCATATAAAACTTAAATGTCAAAAGTAAAGTTTCCTTGTAAATAAAAAAACAAAAGAGAAAAGAAAAAACAAAACAGAAGGTATTTTGAAAGTCTATTTAGGTCTTGGAAACTTTGCTTTAATGATTTTGAAAGCAAAGAAAAAGTCAATTGACCTAGTGTACATTATCATACGTTCAGTAGTATTAGTAGTTGTTTAAAAGTTTGGGCCATTTGTAATTAACAAAAGTAAAAATAAACCTAGTTACTATTTGATACCCAGGTTTTCTGTATTGTCAGTAATGCAGTCTAATATTTAATTTGACTCACCCAAAATAACCTTAAGCAGGTCACATGTTCAAGTTAGGATTTGATCCGTTCAAGTACTCACTTATTCACTCAAGAAGTATCTAATGTTGTTAGTTGATCTCAAGCTGTCTCTGACTCATGGTGACCTTGTGAATAACAGAATAAAGTGTTGTCTGGTCCTGTGCCATCTTCATAACATTGGTATGTTTGAGTTCTTTGTTGTAGTATGTCTTGAGTACATATTTTTTATTAAATATTTCTTTTCAACTTCTTGTTGTAAAAACCAAAGATCCCCTTAGCATTCAGTCTCACTCAACTTGTATGTATTTCACATGGCTTTGTTCACATGTTTGACCAGGGCATTCCAAATCCATGTCAGCTGAATATAAATAAACAACAAGGAAATTAATATGCAAATTAAGAATGTTTGGTACAGCTACCCAGATTGGTGGAAGTATTCCCAGTTCTAAATTCCCAGGGAAGGGCCTTAGGTTTACCCAGGTTTTATCTGGTGCTCTGGTGGAGATGTGATGTGCTACCCAGATCTCATACATTCTTGTGATCTTAACAGCAAATAAATGCCAACTCTTAAAGTTATAAGCTCAAACGTATCAATGATGGGGAAACGTTTCATTCTGTTTTATGTAAAGGTTCCCAGGAGCAGGCATCGACTTGATGACAGCTAACGATAACAACAGGTTAGGCTTCTTTTTCACTTTAGACTTGTCCTTAGCTTCTACTGTTTACCTCCATTTGATTATTTTCCAGGTTCCACTAAATTAACTTGTGGAACAATGAACTGTTTGTCTGTTTCCAAATGGATTATGTTCGTGGGCACACTTATTTGCTCAACACATACATATTTATTTGTCAGTTTTACTCTTACTTTCTCTTATTCATTACTACATCTCATATTCAGTCAACAAATTCCTAATATTGATTGTCTTTCATACCCCTTCATACTACTACAATTTCTTTAATCAGACCTTTATCATCTCTAACCTGGACCACAGCAGCAGCTTCTTAACTGGTCCTTCTATCTCCCTTAAATTCATTCTCCCACACTGCAGCCAGAGCACTCTATCTAAAACATGACCAGGCCTTGTCATTTTTCAGCTCAGTTCCCTTCAGTGGCTTCTTAGTCAGCACAAGACAAAGCTTAAATTCCTTGAAATGTAAGTTCATCCACCATCTGGCTCCTACCTGTCTTTCTAGTCTCATCTTAAACTATTCTTGACTCCTCTGAGGTTGGCCCTGTGTGCCACACTCTTCACATGTCCCCGGGTCTGCATACTCCTGTCATTGAATCACGAGATTATGTTGCCATGTTTTATTTTACATGTCCTTTCTTCCCCAGATGGACTACATAGAAATTATAATCTATCTACCAGTGTATCCCTAACCACCAGCCTGGTTATTAGTTGCTGCTCAACAAATCAGCAGCCAATAATATACCACTTAATAAATCTGTATTGATTACCCCATATATTTTAATTACTTATGATACCTAGCTTTACCAGAAGACTATGTCAATGGGGTACTTCATTTATGTCCAGCATTTAAAATTTTGGCGGACACACTAAGTATGCAAAATGATGCATTTATTGAATTAATGACAAAAGACAAATATTTTATTGAAATTGGAAAAAATTACAGCAAAGAATGAGTTTTAATTGGAAACCTAAGCTTGTGCATCTCTCTCCATCTCAAGTATACATCAACAAACACATATATACTTTGTCCACTCATGTTTTTTGTTGGTATGGGCATTCTTTTCCTAAGATTTGAGTCAGTAATATGTCTAATAGCCATACAAACCTTATATACAGTGTTGTATGACCTTAGTACAGTATAAGACGTAGTAATTACTCAATACTGTTTATTGAAATGAATTTCCAAGATCTAGATTCATGCGAAAAATTCTATGCTAAAGGCTTCAAATACAAGAGTTCTTTAAATGAGTGACTCTCTCATCACAGGGAGCCCTGGTGGCACAGTGGTTAAGAGCTCAGCTGCTAACCAAAAGGTAGATGGTTCGAATCCACCAGTCACTCCTTGGAAACTCTATGGGGCAGTTCTGCTCTGTCCTGTATGGTCGCTATAACTTGGAATTGACTCGAAGGCAACAGGTTTGGTTTGGTTCTTGTCACAGTGTGGTTTTTACTATCCTTTCCAATATCCTAAGTGCTCTTGGAAACCTTTTTAACTTTCGTAAAGTACTTAACTCCCCTTTGAGTATTTGATTTAGATAGCACTTTTATTGATTCTTAATACTTCTCAAATCTTTGTAAAGTAAGTCATTTTCATTCTTTTCTGAAATATTTTACAATAGAAAATGAAGAATCAGTGAATCTAAAGAAAATCTGATCTCATTTTTTACCCAAATTTTCTAGCTATCCCCAAGTGAAGATCTAAACATACCAAATACTTTTAAGCAAAAGTCCATAAACTAATTCATTTATTCTAATTAAAACATAATTTTATGAAAGACAAGATAAAAATACCAGAGCCTTCAGGACAGGAGTTGTCTGAGGTGGTTGCAAACATGAGAACAAGCTTCTTGCTCCAAGGGGAAAGAACCCAGCTGGCTCCATGGGGGAAGAACCACGTCACCTTCTGGTCCTGAAAATCCATCTGGTATGATGTAATAGCCTGAGTTTCTCCGGAACCTAGGATCCCTTTTGGACAGCTCAGTGATTCCTTCTTTACCAAAAAAACCCAAACTCATTGCCGTGGAGTCATTTGGTTTGAAATTCCAGAGGCAGCACAGAATTCTACATGTTAAAGGTTTCTAAGAAGGGACAAGTCCAATGCACTCTTTTCTATTGCAGCCTAAAATCACATTTTCAAGGACCCTCCAAACAGTGGAATTTCCAAGACTAAGGTGTGACTTCTGAACTGGAGGAATCATCAGAAACACTGATGGTAGTAAACTGAATTAAAGATGAATATAGGGTCATTATGAGTCAGAATCAACTCGACGGGCAACGAGTTTGTTTGTTTTTTTTTCCCCCAAGGCAGTTACATGCCCATGTCCATTCAGTAGGGAATCACTGTTGCAAACAATATTATAGCATGCTCCCTGCTGGACGGCATCATTTTGAACAGCTTTGCATACATTGTCTATTTAATCCTGATACAAATCCAATGACATAGATACTATTTCTTGTGTGATATTAGATAATCTGTCAAGGCTAGTAAGTAGCAAAGCTAAGACTGAACCTAGATAGACAACCTCCAGGCTTATTGTCTTAACTATACTCTATGCTGCTTCTGGTGGATTGTGGGGAAAACAAATGACAGCCAACAGAAGTTATCACAAAAGAGGGATCAAGATAGTGTTGACTTATTATATAGTGTTTATATAATCAAGATAGTGTTGACTTATTATATAGTGATGACTATATAATCTATGTAGAAGATGAGGCATTATAAATGTACCAAACGAAAGACCTAGACCTAGTTTGTCACTGCTTTTAATCCCCTGCTTCACCATAAATATGTGAGGAGGACAAGAATTCCATTCTTTGTCAAACTAGTGAAGAAATAGACTCTAAAGTTCAGATTGAAAGCAAAAGAAAAAAAAAAAAACCCAATGCCGTCAAGGCGATTCCGACTCATAGCGACCCTGTAGGACAGAGCAGAACTGCCCAATAGGGTTTCCAAGGAGCTGCTGGAGGATTCAAACTGCCAACCTTCTGGTTCACAGCCGAGCTCTTAACTACTGTGCCACCAGGGCTCTGAAAGCAGTAATAACATGTGTGGACATTAGTTACCACAATTGCTGACTCACTTACGTTCCTATAGAAGGAAAAGGGAAAATTTTTTTGTCAAAAAAAAAAAAAAAGTTTTTGCTGATGAGGAAACAAATAATAAGATATATAGGTTCCCATTTATTTAGGTTCTATTTTCATTTTTTCCTCCTGCAACTGCAGCAGGAAGAGACAAATGTCTTGTCCTTCTCTCTATGTGCCCAGGCTGCCACTCTCTGCCATTTTTAACACCTCTTCAAAGAGTTTACTTTGCTGAAGCATTTCTCTGACATACTGGGTACTCCAGGAGAAGTATGTCTGTTTTAATGATTTGCAGCTCATAAAGCAGCTTTTTGTATCCCAAGTGAGACTGAAAGAGCAATAATTTTAGGCCTAGCCACATTTTGAAGAAAGCTTGATATATGGCACAAGGGTACCTGGAACATGAGTGAAAAGATATCAAAATCAGCATTTATAGTTTACATCACTGACAACATATCACAAGCCAGAAAGGATTCCTGCTGGGCTTGAATAAACACAAATGTCTCACTTTGAAAGCTGGAGTAAAATTTTTACTTTGGTAAGAATGGGAATATATATTTTTTTGAAATATTACTCTTTTGAAATATGTAAAATCCCAAGTTGATATGCTTGTTGTCAAATGTTTTTAAATGAAATATAGACAAAAATATGCATAGTGATGAATTTTCAAACATTACATAGTAAAAGATAATTCTGCCTTGAAAAATTGAAAAACAAAATTGTAATAGGCAACTAATTAAATAATTATAGTTTTTGTGACAATATCATGTTATGAACTTGTTGTCATTGAGTAGATTCCAGTTCACAGCCACCCTATAGGACAGAGTAGAACTGCCCCATAGGGTTTCCAAGGAGTAGCTGGTGAATTCCTACTGCCAACCTTTTGATTAGCTGCCAGGCTTTTAACCACTGTGCCACCAGGGCTCCAGATACCCTCAGAAGAATGTATACATGTAAGTATGAATAGCTTTTCTTAAGGAATAAAGTAGCTCCTCAGACTGACTACCAAGATGCTCATTTCGAAAGCTGCTTTCTGAGTTGCAGATCATTAAAACAGACATATTTCTCCTACGAAAGCATTTGTTTTCTCCAACTCCACTGATCCTCTCAGTGTGGCCTATAATTTTAAATATTTTACCAGCTACGCAGAAAAACAATGAGAAGTTGTTCTGGTTATCCTTGACACTCATCTTCTCTCTCGATGTCAAATCCATCATCATGTCATGTCAGTTTTACCCCTAGAAATTTTCATTTTCATAAACTTCTCCACATTTACACTGCCAGTAAACCAAACCTGTTGCCATCAAGTCGGACTCACAGCGACCCTATAAGACAGAGTAGAACTGCCCCATAGAGTTTCCAAGGAGCAGCTGGTGGATTTGAACTGCCAAGCTTTTGGTTAGCAGCCAACCTTCTTAACCTGAGTTTTTTTCAGGAACACCTTTTCTTCTTGGATCAGTTGCATTGGTCAAGTAGTTGGGGAGTATCACACATATATTACTTTGTCCAATTAGGTAAGCACTTAATAAACCTGATTTCCCACATACTTATAAAGAATTAATGGGGTAATAAGGTAGAGTCATTTGAAAGGAGATCTTAGAATTATGTTACTTATATCATTGTGAAAAACAATCATACCCCCAAGAGCAAACCTCCTTGTTTATATGTTTAAAATAGGAAAACTGTTGGCCACAGTATGGCCAGCACCCAGACACAATCTTGGATTGTGGTAGTCATGAAAAGGGTCAGGTAAATGTTGTACAAAGGTGGTGTGATGGTTGAGGTTGTATGTCAGTTTGACTGGGCCGTGATTCTCAGTAGTTTGGCAGTTATGTAATGATGTAATTCCTCCAAGATAAGATCTGATATAATGTAATCATCCCCATGATGAGATCTGCTATGAGCAGCCAATCAGTTGAAAGGGAGTTTCCTTGGAGGTGTGGCTTGCATCCAATATATATGGAGTTTCTGGCACAGCTCGCTGGCTTTTGCTCGCTCTGGATCCTGTATCCAGCTTGTCATTATCTGACCCCAGGTTCTTGGGACTTGAGCCAGCAGCTTGCCCTATTTTGTTGGCCGATCTTGGATTCATCATCCCCTGCAGCCCATGAGACAGTAGCCTACTGTCTGACCAGCTGATCTTGGGTTCATCAGCCCCTGCAGCTAGGTGAGTCACGAGAAGCCTGCAGCCTGACAGCTGACCCACATACTTGGGACTTTCCAGCCTCTGCAACTACATGGGCCATTTCTTTGATATAAATCTCTCTCTATATATAAGTGGGTGTGTGCGTGTGTGTGTTTATGTATATATGTATATGTATGTGTATATGTGTATATATATATGTACACACACACTTCACTGGTTTTGCTTCCCTAGAGAACCCAGCCCAAGACAGGTGGGAAGCAGAAGTCCTAGTGCACAGCTCAGATACAGCTGAGCCTGAAGAACTATGTATAATTCCTGGAAGTCATTTGCCCTAAAATATGAAGACAAAGATAAACAAAAATAAATTCAGAGAAGACAGAGAAGTAGATTAAAACATTAAATATGAATAAGTTCTTAAAGGAAGGACTGAAAGGTCAGGTAACTGCCCATCAATTACTTTAAATATAAAATAAACATGGAGACTAACAGAAGAATGGTTCAAAGACATCTGAATTAAAAAAAAAAAGATTTTTTTTTGCCTTCAGTCAAAATGTCTACAGACCTAAAATTCTTCCTAACAGACACACACACACAAATATTTCCATTTTATTTTTTTCTCTGCTAAATCTACCTATATCAATTGACTTCTTTATCTAGTCCTATTTTCCTGTTTTGTTCCCCAAACTTATCTTATTGTTTTTATGTTTAAGATGTATTTTGTCTTAAATAATTTATAAAATTGTTTACTTCTAAAATTGTATAGAAAACGCATGGAAATTTTGATACTGATCGGTTGTGCCTGGCTAAATTAAGGGGTGGATGAGTGATACAACAATGTCACAATGAATCCTTTTGACTGCTGTAATAGAATATTATAGTAGAGTACCCAGATCCTCTTAAATTACTGACAGGAAAACTGCCTTCTAGAGAAGTTAAGTTTCTTGTTATATAAGTTAATTAAAATGTGGGCTAGAACCCAAGTCAGGTCTCCTGGTTTTCTAATTTCTCCTATAGCTGCACAACTGGAGACTTCTAAATTGTTTATTCAAAATGAGGTCACATACTCCCGGGGTTGATATAGTTTGGAAGAAAAGTATTCATTGTTTTTAGTAATACAAAATATAAAAACAAACAACTCTTTGTGTGAGTAGCTTAGAGACGATAAAGTGATTCTTAGTGAGGGGTGTTAACTAAAAGGTTGGCAGTTCGAATCCACCAGCTGCTCCTTAGAAACTGTATGTGGTAGTTCTGCTCTGTCCTGTAGGGTTGCTGTGTGTAGGAACCCACTCGATGGCAAATAGGATTGGTTTTTCCCTTTTTCTTTTTTTTGGTTTAGTGAAGGGCACACTCTCCGCTCTTCAGCCTATTATATAAAATCTCATGATGCCTTTATGTTCATCAAAAGTGTCCATAAGTTTAAAAGGTTTGAGAAAACAGTGCTCAAAATAATGGAATAGAAGGAATTTTGAAAGGCTAGAAACATGTTCAGAAAGGGTTAAAGTAGGCTTAGAGTCCAGAAAGTCACAGTATGCAGAGTCAAATGCTTAGTGCTGTCAAAGAGAGAAATTGATAGTGGATATCCTACTTTGAATTTGGGATTTACTTACCCACAAAACCGAATAGTCGCTATAAAGAAATCCCTGACCCAAATCACTCCGTCAGCCACTTTTCTTTCACCTGAAGTTGCAAATCCCTCCTTTTCTGTTTGAAGCCCAGCTTACTAAATTTGAATCTCAAAAGGTATGGCTGAGTGGAGAGGCAGAGTATATCCTGTCAAATGGTATCCTTTGATCTCAGTAAAAGGGGGAGGGCAGGGTCCAATCAATCATGTTAAAATTAGCCAATGGTTGATCTGTATTTCTCCTTCCTCTATAAGCCTCATTGCACCCAGCTTCTTCAAACCATTTGCTTTCTCTGGAATCAAAATGGTCTCCCTACATGCAGATAGAATAACTACTGAGAATAAACCTTATGTTCAAATTTGGGTGAGCTTTGATTATTTTTAACAGTGCCAATGCTGGAAAGTTCAACTAGAAATATCAGAGAAAGGAGTGTGCAAATCAAACATGTGGATTTACCTACTTTCCCCTCTGAAGAGAAACTAAAGTGGCAGAAAACAAGAAACAACTTACATTTATTCACAAATATGATAAGAAGTTTGGCGATAACAAGCGTTGGCAGGGCGTGAACCAACAGGAGCACTCCGTACTGCTGGTTGCAGTACAGCTACTTTGGAAAATAATTTGTCATTATCTTTTAAAGTTGAACATTCTCATACCCTACAAATCAGCAACTCATAATAGAAAGAAAAAAAACAAAGAAAAGTAAAAAACAACTCAATGCTCATCGATAGAAAATTGATAAATAAGTTGTATATTCACAGGATGGAATCTTATACATCAATGAAAGTGAATTTGTTACAGTTGTAGGTATCAAGGTCGTATTGAGAGAAAAGGCAAATCCCAGAAGACTGTATATAATATAATCCCATTTTTATAAAGTTCAAAAAGCAAGACTGGAAAAATATTATTTCTAAATATAAATATAATAAACTTTTTAAAAAGCAAGATGACTATAATACGAATGTCAAAAGAATAGTTCTTTCTGGAGAGAAACGGAAAAGGAAGAAACCCACTAATGGATGGAATGCTGTCTGTAATATTTTATTATTACATAGGATAGGACGTTCATAGAATTTAATTGCTTTATTAGTAATTGTATATGTGTGTATACATACATATCTATTATTTTTCCAATATTACATAGGTTTAAATAATTTTATAAAATTATAGAACAAGTGAAAAAGATTAAAGAGTGATTCTATGTTATATGAACTGGCATAAAAAAATCTCCAAGGTATAGTTTTGAGTGAAGAGAAAGAGGCAGAAGATATTTTATTTATATCTGTTAGAAAAACAGGAATATATGCTTTTATAAAAGTAGAGACTATCTCTGAAAGGGTACACAAAGAAATAAAAGTGAATGGTTCCAGGGAGGGAAACTGATGATTTGGGGGCACCATGTGGGAGTTGGGGACATGCTGTTCACTCTATTACCTATTTAAAAGAAGAAGACGCAACAGAGAAGGAAAAATCAGAAGACAAATGTATTCTGAACTCCAGTGTCTTGAGGAGATACAGAAGGAGGGAAAAGGAAACGAGACAGAAAGATCCAGAGATTCTAGAAAAGCCAGATAAGTATCCTCCCCTGCCCCGCAAGAAAAATAAATGCCTTTGATACATCAGAAGAATTTGCAGGAAATATTGAGTCTTCTGAAGTTCGAGAAAGGATAACGTAAAAGTAATAAGACATTAAATCTATAGAAAAGAAGGGGAAAGGTAGGGAAAAAAAGTCGTTTTCCTTGCGTTAATGATAAAAATACATTTTACTAAAGAAAGAAAAAAGCTATCATTCTTTTGGCATTCGAGGCAGAATGGTATCACCTTCTCCATTGATTTCTGGGTCTAATAACATTCTTCCACTGCTAATTATAATGAACTCTGTGATATATTGATAACTTTACTATTATCTTCAATAACTGAACACCTGGTAAACATGGCCATTTTCATTTGAAAAAAACAATACCTAGAATTCAATTATGTTAGTTCCTTAGTAATTCTAAGGCCCAACAGCATGCCTGTGCATTTGCTTCTATTGACTTAAGTACACTTTATTTATCACTTTCCCAGATCATCTTATAAACACTCAGCAAATAACCTGGAAACATAATGGCAGATTTTTCTGCCAAATATGATAATTTTGTCTGCATTACAGAAAAGTAGCAAACTATAACCAGTGTCCAGTGACAATGATATTTATGCTTTATTTCCATTTTGTTATATGAAAATATATTCAGGCGAGGTAAATTCCATTTGCTTGCCTACACTTGCTCTTCCTCCTATCTGTGGACAGTTGGTTTTATTCGGGTGCCTGTGTGAATTTGTCAACACCCTTATTTAGTTTTTATCACGAAGGCCTCAACCAGTTATGTATCTACCTGAAAATATTTGTTGTTCAGTGTGATTCCACTTATATAAAATATCTAAAATAGTCGAGCGTATACAGACCTAGCTAACCAGCGGCTAACCAAAAGGTCTGCAGTTCCAATCCACCAGCCGCTCCTTGGAAACCCTGTGGGGCAGTTCTGCTCTATCCTGTAGGGTCGCTATGAGTCAGAACCGACTCCATGACACCTAACAACAACAACAGCATTACAGACCTAAGTTTATTAGTGGTTAACGGGCAGACGGGAGGAAGAGTGAAAGGAGGACTCACTGCTCATGGAACGCTGAACCAGTTAACCAGTTGCCATGAAATGGATTCTGACTCATGGAAGTTGATTGCCAGCCTGTCTTCTGAGGTGACCCTGGGTGGTTTCAAACCTGAGACCTTTCAGTTATCAGCTGAACTGGGATGTTAACCATTTGCACCACCCAGGGACTCTGAGTTTCTGTTAAGCGTAACGAAAAAGTTGGCAATGAATAATGGTGATGGCTGCACAACATGATGAACACGATTGATGTCACTGAACTTTATACATTAAAGAATGTTAAAATGGCAAATATTTTGTTACATATACATTTACCACAATTAAAAAAAACAACTGGGGCCAGATGTATGCTTCTCAGAATGGCCCTTTTTGACTTCTGGGATGACATTAATTAAGCACAGCAGGCATACATTTCTACAATTCGGAGACTCTAAATAATTAGAAAGGTCCTTGGGTGGTGCAAATGTTTTGCAGTTGACTACTAACCTCAAGGTTGGTGGTTTGAATAACCATCCAGTGACTCTGTGGAAGGAAGGCCTGACAATCTGCCTGGATAAAGATTACAGCCAAGAAAACTCTGTGGAGCTGTTCTACTCTGTAACACATGGAGTTGCCATGAGTTAAAATCAACTCAATGGCAATTTTTTTTTTTTAAGAGCCACCACCTACCTGTCGGTTTGTTGTACTGTGGCGGCTTGTGTGTTGCTGTGATGCTAGAAGCTAAGCCACTAGGATTTCAAATACTAGCAGGGTCACTCATGGTGGACAGGTCTCAGCAGAGCTTCCAAACTAAGACAGACTAGGAAGAAAAGCCTGGAGATCTACTTCCAAAAATTAGCCAGTGAAAATGCTCTGGATCACAACAGAATATCGTCCAATATAGTGCTGGAAGATGAGCCCCCCGGTTGGAAGGCACTCAGTGTACACAGTGGCCACAATAATGGACCTGAGCGTACTGGAGGCCATGAAGATGTTGCAAGACCAGGTCGCGTTTCATTCGGTTGTACTTGGAGTCACCGTGAGTCAGAGCCAACTTGAAGACAACCGAAACAAGAACAACAAAACAACAAATGATAAGAGAGGCTTCTTGATGTAGTGCTTCCGAGTATGGGCTCTAGATCCTAGCTATTTTGTTTCGTATCCCGTCTTTATGGGGGGCTGTGTGGCCTTGGACAATTCAGCTTTGCTATGCCCTATTTTCCTCATCTGTAAAATAGGTATAATAATACCTACCTTATAAGCTTGTTGAGAGGAGTGAATAGGAAAACGTACATAAAACTCGTAGGAGAGAACCTGGGACGTAATAAGCACCACAGTAGCACTGGTTGGTGTTATTGTCATCATCATCATCATCATCATCATCATCAGTAGTAGTAACAGTGGTACTAGAAGTTACCATTATTATCATTTCAAAACAGCGGTAGGTAAAACAGCAAGATACACTGAGCCTAAAATGTATACAAGTAACTTGCATTAGTTATTCTGTTTATGGAGCCTTGGTGTCTCCCTGGGTAAGAGCTTGACTGCTAACCAAAAGGTTGGCAGTTCGAATCCACCATCTACTCCTTGGAAACTCTCTGGGGCAGTTTTACTCTGTCCTGTAGGGTCACTATGAGTCGGAATCGACTCGACGGCCACGGGTTTGGTTTTTGGTTTTTCATCCTGGATATGATATTACAAGAAGAATTTATGACTGGGAATTGTTTAAAAAATTTTTACCATTTCACTTTATGTTTATTGATTTTATGAGCATGTATTGCACATCAATTAACATGCTTTCAATTTATTGATTTATTTGTTTTGTTCATACCAGCATGTGTTAATCCTGCAGTCATGAGTCAGATCCATTGCCCCCTCCTAGTGGCAGACAGACTCTGTTTACAGCTAAGTCTCCTTATGTCTCAGGGATTCGGGGAGACATCTTGTGGGTAACTTTGCTGAGTAGGAGTTTTTTGCTAAGTGGAGTTGACCTGCACAGGATCCTTAAATATTCACTGAGTTGTTATTTGATCTCCTAGAGGCATTATCACGCAGAAGCAAAACAAGGCAGAAAACCCATTCTTGCATCATAGAGGGTATAGAACATATTGTATAAATAAGACACTCCCAGTAGCTATATAGGGGCCCTGGTGGTGCAGTGGTTAAAGCTATCAACTGGGGAGAAAGATGTGGAAGTCTGCTTCTGTAGAGATTTACAGCCTTGGAATCCCTATGGGATCGCTATGAGTCGGAATCCACTCAACGACAGTGGGTTTGTTTTTTTGGAGTAGCTATATGGAGAAACTTGATGGTATAAACAGTTAAGCATTTGACTACTAACCAAAAGTTAGGTGGTTTGAATCCACCCAGAAGTGCCTTGGAATAAAGGCCTGGCGATCTGCTTCTGAAAGATCACAGCCGTTGGAAACCCAATGGAGCACAGTTCTACCCTGAAACACATGAGGTCACCATGAGTTAGAACCAACTTGACTGCAACTGTTTCGGTTTTTAGGTTTTAATAGTTATGGTTTGTGATTATTTTGTAAACAGCGATGAAGGTGAAGAGATGCATATAGATAGCAGTGGACTGGGAATGTGTAATGAAGGAATTGGAATATGGTCTCTGAAGAAATAACCAGTGAAGCCAGGACTAGGAGTGGAGAAGAATGAGTAAGGAGGCATGGCACAGATGAATGTAACATTTTATAGGACTAGTGAGTAAAGTCACCTTAGTCGAATTTGCAGTAAAAATTCTAGGAGAATACTCTTGGACACAAAACAGTAAGAGAGATGAAAATGTTCCGTTATAGAAGTAACTCTGCTAAGACTACTTCAGTCTTTTTCTCTTTAGTAAAATGCTCCCCATGCCCCTCCCCCTTCTTCTCACTCAAGCCAGAGTGATTTTTCTGACGTTTGAATCTAACTATAGCAGAACTACTAATCCTACCATCTTAACCCCGTTTCTGTACTCCCTCACCCCTCCCAACCAGAGGCTGAAGATCAGAGATATTGTCAGCTTTATTTATTTTGTATCCCCAGTGCGCAGAAGTATGCCTGCTGCATGGTAGATCCCCAGATATATTTTCAATGAAATAGTTGAACAAAGAACAAAATTTAAGAAGGAATCATTGAATATGGCCTTAGCATCAAGCTAACGGAAGACGCTTTAGATTGTAACTCAGGGTTGTGATAGGATAGATACTTTTTTAACCTAAAAGATCATAGTTATACAAACAGAAAAAAAAAAATTGAACAATTTAACGGACCTCCAGAGATCAGAAATAGATTTCCCCATTGTGAGGTGTACTCAATATTTATAGACAATTTTGGCAAAATTCACACCACCATTGATAGTACAGGGTACATCAGTGCCCTCTCTCTCTCCCAGTTTCCCCATTCGAGATCCATAGATCACTCCTCCCGTATTACCTCAAGATAATAGTTGCTTGAGTCTGTAAAAAAGACACGCTAAAGGACAGAAAAGAAAGAGGGTTTTCAAATTTCTGGGAACATGGTAGCTAGAGGAAGAAGAAGAGTGATTCCTGCTCTGCACTGGCCTCTTCCCGTCCCCAGATGTTATGAGAGATGGACTCTTTATTGGACAGATGAAAAGACAGATTATGTAAGTGTTATGGATTGAATTGCATCCCCCCAAAATACGTGTTGGAATCCTAACCCCCATACATGTAGATGTGATCTCAATTTGGAACAGGGTTTTCTTTGTTATGTTAATGTGGCCATCTCAGTGTAGGGTGTGTTCTAAGCCCATCGCTTTTGAGTTATAGACCTAGCAGATGAGGCACAGAGAAGCAGGCACAGATGGGAGAAGAAAGATGGCACACCGCATGAAGATTGCCCAGGAATGGAGGCAAAGATGCTGAAAAGAGACAAAGATCTTTCCGCAGAGCCAGCAGAGAGAGAGAACCTTCTCCTAAAGCTGGTGACCTGAATTTGGACTTCCTAAACTGTGAGAAAATAAACATTTTGTTCATTAAAGCCACCTGTTTATGGTATTTCTGTTATAGCAACTCTGAGAAAGTAAGATGGTAGGTAACGAAAAAAATCACTATCATTTGCTTAAAGTATTTTCTGTCTTTTCATTACAAAAAAGAGTTTAAACACAACAGTTCAGTGATGTCCAACAACAACAAAAAATTTACTGCATTTTCATTTTTTATATTTCTTAATTTGCCCTTATTGTAAAACATCTGCCAGTACTGTACACTTACAAAGGATTTCTTTCCAGATGTGTTAATCAATAAACGCTCTTTTATAGTTAGCTCCATGATCTGGGAAGGGATTATGTTAACTTAGTTTTTTTTTTTTCTTTCTAAACTTTATTTATTTTGCTGTGGTTGTTGAGAATATACACAGCCAAACATACACCAGCAGTTTCTACACGTACAATTTAGTGACATTGGTTACATTCTTCTAGTTGTGCAACCATTCTCACCCTTCTTTTCTGAGTTGTCCCTCCCCCATTAACATAAATTCACTGCCCCCTAAGATTCCTATCTAATCTTTTGAGTTGTTGTTGTCAATTTGATCTCATAAAATAAGAACAAAAACAAACACCCCCAGATGATATGGTATAGAGCTGTAAGATTGCTTGGGCACATGTATTCATGGAGATCAAAATAGGTCAGCCTCAGAGCTTGTCTGTGTAAAATTATATTCAGAAAACATATTAAACTAGAGATATTCAGAGCTCTACTTGTTATCCGTGCACCATTGTTTTTGAGGGTTTTGTTCCAAAAAAGTTATTCCTTAAGTGGATCTTGAAGTAGAATGCAAATTTTGTGGTCCATGAACACATTAGACGTACTGGAAACAGAGTTTCTCGTCTTTCTTTCTGAGAAGCTCTGGTGAGACTTTGCAGGCTAAGAAGAAAGCAGTTAAACCTTTACTCTGAAGGCATAAGCAGGAAACAGAGCCAGGTTATCTGAGAAGGGAATAAGTACATAGATGAGGGGTTTAACTGAAAACAGAGACGGTAAATTGTAAGAAAACTTAGAAACCTAGGAGATGGGCCAAAGTAGGCTGAGAATAAAGAAGCAGTTAACTCTTGCCACTATAACTTCTCTGTCCAAACTCCCTGTCTCCTCACTCAGATGAGGGGGTGAAATAAAAATTATGTGAATATAATAATGTAGAATGTCTCCGCCTTGGGAGGGTTTTGCTTTACCACCTCATTGACAGACGGTTTTGTCAAAGGAATATGAATGGAAGTAACTGGTGCTACGTACATTGTCCCGGATGGGGCTGCTCCTTCAGCCTGAGTCTGAAAATGGCAGTGAAAGGGCCAGAGGAGCCCACTGGCAATGGTCACGACATGGGAATGCGAAATGCATTCACGTTACTAGAAGTCTTGAACATCTTGGTGTCAATCTGTTGCCACCGCACATTAGGGAGTAGACGTTTAAACTAAAAACATTTTAGTAATATAATAATTGTCTTTCCTACTCTCTGATACTTCTCTTTAGCTACATAGTTAAGATATGGACTGTGCATTTATATACAAGCAAGTGGATATTGCAGGCTTAAGACTGAGTGCTCTGAGTAAATCCACAATTCTTCCCCGATGTTTGATTTTTTATTTTTTATTTTATTGTACTTCAGGTGAAGGCTTACAGAACAAATAGTTTCTCATGAAACAGTAGTACACATGTTGTTTTATGACATTGGTTAAC
>NW_004444035.1:8417349-8454201 GCF_000243295.1 Trichechus manatus latirostris | reverse complement strand
TTGCCTATTTAGTATTCCCCCCCCACCCCTCCCATCCCTGGTAACCAACAAAGATTGTTACATTTTTTGTGTGAACTTTTTCATGGGTTTTTACAGTAGAGGTCTCATACAATATTTGTCCTTTTGTGATTCGATGTTTGATTTTTAAGGGAAGCATAACACGTGTGGTGAGAGATTTTGAACTTTTATGCTAAAGACTATTTTTTTCAATAGATCATTTCTATGAAATCTTATAAAATTTCAAATGAATCTTCGATAGCATAAGTTACATTTTTATTGCATGTGTTAAATCAAAACTTTTTTAATTTTCAAGATTACCTTGTTTTGATTATTTTATATATAATGTAAATGTGTGCATAATATAAACGCCTAATGTGTAATTAATGTAAATGTGTGTGATTGTGTAGGTGTGTAGCATTCTGAGAGATACAGCTCTTTGCCCACTGTCCAGGTTGAATAGATGTTAAATAACAGAATTATAAGTAATGTCATGTAAAATGTGTTTCCATAAATCATACTTTATTCTGCCTTTGTTTTCTAGAGGGTTTCATCTCTTCCCATGTTCCTTTAATGCTTTGGTTCTTGGGAAATTACAGTCATATATCATGATAATACTACATATCTGGGTAGTGCGCGGAAGGGAAGACAGACTGCTACTAACCGTAGACCTGCCTGTTTCACCTTCTGGAAATTTAAAATATAACTTCAATTATGGCCAAATAAATGTCTTCTACAGTTGAATAAGGATGGAACTTCCTGAAAGACCCATGAAGCATAGGGCTAGGAGAAAGTGCTTACTGACAGGGCTCCCAAGGGCTCAGAAACAATTGTCTGTCATTAAAAAAAAAATGTGAATCTGATCCAGATTTAGGAAAAGCTAAGCAAACAACTAATATTATCAAAGGAAAGCCTGTACTGTCAAGAACAACCTCATTATCTGAGAATTTTATGTGCAGAAAATTAATGCCACTTGTATCACAAGCGAGTTTTACCAAAGACATTGCTATTATTGGCCTCTAGGTACCGGCAGAATATTAATCTTTCATATGATATAAAACTAACCACATGTCTGTGAATAAAAATGCAGAGGACCTTTATGACCTTTTTATGGATGTGAGCTACTGCAAGTGCAGCTTGTCCAGATTCTTGTTAAAGTGGGTTGTGTGTTTTAGGAAGACATGTCAGAATTATGAACAACCGTGATCTCAGTCCTCCAAGGACCATCCATGATATCATTTTCCCTTAGCCTAGATAGCAAAATTAATGTGATGTTTAAAAGCAACATTTATTTACTCAGCTGGCTTTGTCTGCTCAGCTTTAAAATCATAAGTGGCTCTTGAGCTTTTCCACCCACTGATTTTGAGTTCAACTGACATTTTAGCTGTTAATCAAATCCTACGTCTTTCCTTTGGCGGTATTTATGTAATGGAAATCAACACAAAACAACTTAAAAACAGCTTAAGAACAGTAATGGGCCTTAATGATAATTTATGTGGCAAACCCAACGCTCACTCAGAGGATAAGGGTATCTGGGGGAGGTGTTTTATTGCAATTAAACAAAAAGCTGTTCTCCGTTTTCACCTGTGAGGAGACTGTGGAGAGGAAACTAATATTTCCCAGTCCCTCCAACCCACAGCCACCTTACAAGGAGGCAGGAAAGAGGCCTAGTTTCTCACACAGAGACTCATTCTCATAAAAACTGCTGAGTTATAAACTCCTTAAAGGGTCTGTTTTATTCAGACATGACTATGTCCTTGAATAACTTCACTGCCTCTACTTAACTGAATCCCAGTCTCCCTCTACCTCCGCCAGTTAGACCAATTCCACATCAGTTCTCCCAAATAGAAGCATCTTTTCCTCCTGTCATTGTCATTGCATAGGATTTGGAGAAAGGAGTCAACCTTCTCTTTGCTCCCAACTACACTTTCTGTTATATAACTTTGCCTGGTCGGCCCTCTCATAATTGAAGCCTAGGGTTTTCAAACCCTTTTATTATACTTCTTGTGATCTTTCAATTGCTAAGATATGCCTGTGATGTTGTTGTTAGGTGCCCTCGGGCTGGTTCCGACGCGTAGCAATCCTGTGCACAACAGAACAAAACACTGCTTGGTCCTGCTCCATCCTCACAATCATTGTTATGCTTGAGCCCATTGTTGCAGCCATTGTGTCTATCCATCTCGAGGAGGGTCTTCCTCTTTTTTCGCTGACCCTCTAGTTTACTAAGCATGATGTCCTTCTCCAGGGACTAGTCCCTCCTGAGAGCATGTCCAAAGTACGCGAGACGAGGTCTTACCATCCTTCTGTACTTCTTCCAAGACAGATTTGTTCGTTCTTCTGGCAGTCCATGGAATATTCAATATTCTTCACCAGTACCATAATTCAAAGGTGTCAGTTCTTCTTCGGTCTTCCCTATTCATTGTCCAGCTATCATAAAACCGGCAAATAACTAGATAGTTGCCACCACTTTCTCTTCCTTCCATGTCCACAGAGCACTTTTTTCCTGCTGAACCTGGTCCCAGCCTCAGACTCCTTCTCAATGTGATGAGTGTTCCACGCAGCCATTTTTAATCTGAGTTGGGCCACAAAAGCTTTCATTTATGCTTAACATTTTCTTGGTTATCTTCAGCTCAAAATCTGAAGCCTTCTTCTCAACCCCATCTCCTGTTATCATCATTGGGGGATTCAGTATTTATATTGATAACCCTTCTACCATTTCTGTTCATAGTCTTTTTTTTTTTAAATCTCTTTAGCTGCAATTATTTCCATCTAATTCTCTTGTTCTAACTTACACTAATGGCTAAAATTTGTATGTAATCATCAGTGGGGATTACTGCCTTTGAGATCTGAATCTCTGAAAATACCCCTTTGTCAATACACTCTATCTCTTTGCTTTTATGAATCATTATCCTATGGGAATTGCACACTTCATGTTCAATTTGCCTCTCCATGTCTCATTCCCTGTTGCATATTTCCCACACTCCATAAGCACCTTTCTCACCTTCCTCATCACTCTCCCAATCCAGTTTGATGCCTAATGAAAACCTCAATCCTCTCTTCCACTGATATTCTGCCAGTTCCACATACAGATTCCCAAGCAGGAATTAACATTTATATGTGGCATTGCCAATCACAGGCTTTTCAATTTTTAAGAAAAATATCACATAACCTCAGTGATAGCATGCACTACAAATTCCAGCTATTTGGCAGCTGCTACATTTATAGAGATAGTCTCTAATCCTTTTGTTTTATTCATCAATTTTTTATTCCTATGTTCCTCTCAAACCCACTGTTCTAAAATGCCAGCTTCCCATGCCAGTCTTTATCCTGAGGGGTTGAACTTCTGAGGAGGTAACATCTAAATAGAGAGGCCTGAGTGATGAGAAGGAACCAACCATACAAAATTCTGAGGGAAGGACATCCCAGGCAAAGAGAAAAGCAAGTTTAAAGATCTCTATTCATAAAATAGATTTGTCTGTTTTAGAAACATCTTGAACGGTGTATGAATGAAATATAGTGACACTTCCTCAAAAAGTGGAACAGAGAGAGTTATCATATGACCCAACAACTCCACTTCTAGGTATATAAATAAGAGAATTGAAAATCTATGTCCATACAGGAATTGGTACACAGATGTTCAAAGCAGCATTATTCATAATAGTCAATATGTGGAAACAACTCAAATGTTCATCAGCTGACGAATGGATAAACAAAATGGATATCTCCGTACAATGGAATGTTACTCAGTCATAAAAGGAATGGGATACAGATTCATGCTACATGGATGAACCGTGAAAACATTATGCTAGGTGAAAGAAGCAGATCCCAAAGGCCATGTATTGTATGATTCCATTTATATAAAATGTCCAGAAAAGGCAATACATAGAGTCAGACAGTAGATTATTAGTTGTCAGAAGGTGAGGGCAGAGGGCAGGGAGAGTAACTGCTAATACATATAGGCCTTCTTTTTTGGGGTGATGAACATTTTCTAGCATTAGATACTGGTGGTGGTTGCACAACTTTATAAATATACCCCAAACCATTGAATTGTACATGTTAAAGAGATAAATATTATGATATGTGAATCTCAATTTTTTAAAAAAAAGTATATGTATTTAGAGAAAAAATTAAGGCATGTATGGTGAACTTGCTGGTTGCCTAGTCACCTCACCCCATGCAAAAAAATAAATAAAAAATAGGAATAGGAGTGTGTGGTGTTCAAAATATTAGTCATACTGCTGATTAACTGAATTGGAGAGTGTTGATTACATATGTGGAGACAAAAAACTTCTAACCTTTACCCTTGAGTTAAACAAATTTACCCACCCAGTCCTAGTCAGAGTTGTTACTGGGACACCTCCCTTAGTGGGGCATTGTGGAAAGCAGATCAGAGATCATCCACTCTGCAGGTAGACTCAACTGAAGAGAAGTCCCGAAGGGGCTGAACCAAGCATGCTCATTTTCTTCTTAGAAATGTACCAATTAGAGAAGGATCAAGGAGAGAGGCAGAAGTGTTATCCTAGCTCCGTCCCTTCAAAGGAAACATGAGCCCAGAGAAATTGAATCCTTTGTGAATGCATGAAAACCAAAAACCAAACTTGTTGCTGTTGAGTAGATTCCAACTCATAGCGATCCTATAGGACAGAGGAGAACAGCCCCCTAGGGTTTCCAAGTTGTGGCTGGTAGATTCGAGCTGCTGACTTTTTGGTTAACAGATCAGCTCTTAACCACTATGTCACCAGGCCTTCACAATGGATACCGGAGGAGGAGCATATTAGGGAAAATGATGAATTCAGTTTTGTCCATATTGGGTTTTGCAACCATGAAATTGTCGAAGTGCAGGTGTTGGTAGAAAGAGGAGTGTATAGTTCTGGAGATTACTACCACAAACAGCTCTGGAATCTTTTAAAATCTGCCTTAGATGTTGGCAGGGAAGGATCAGAATGCATCTCACGAGTGTTGTCATTTCCAACCCACCAAGTCAGGCCACAGCAGCTATGAGAGTGGTTTAATGAAAACAAACATCCTCTCTTTAAAAAGACTGGTAGGTTGGTGTTCAAAAGGGAAAATTCAAGATACATGGTTGCTATAAATTTTTCTAGTTCTTATTTCATGGTGGTCATTGTTTTCCCAACATCTACTGTTTTCGATATGGAGACCTTTATTTTTTGGTTTGTTTTTTGGCAGTGAGAAGAATCATACCATGTAAATCTGTATTGGCTTGGGAATGCGTACGAAAATTAAAAGTCATGATGCCTGAAGATTTTTCCTGAAAATTTTATTTGTACATTTGTAGAAGCAATAGACATTATTTTAATTCTAGAAACAGAGAAATAAATAGAAATTGTTTCAGATGTGGTCTATCTTTTCTAGAGATTATACCGAATGGACTGTTTTATTATAAGCTAAATAATCCAAAAGCTTCCACATACTGAGAAACTTAATGGTTTGTGAAAGAAAGGTGTCCGGGGAGCTGAAATAAAAACATGGATATAAAAGCAGACAGACATTAGGCTCTCACGTTCATAAGAAAATTATCCAATTCATTGAATACTGATTGCCATTTTATTATCTGAATCAATACCAGTGTAGTTAATGTGGCATTTAGAAATCATAAAAATGAAGATGGGATAATTGTTCCCCTAAACAGAGGCCTAGATAAATACTTTAAACCTCATATAATGAAATCACATTGAAATTTAGAGAAACGTGAGCCCACACAAATGCTGCAGGCATTAAGAAACTCTTGAGGTTTCCTTTGCTCTTCAGTAGACTTCATTTACAGTTGAATCCAAATGTTTGCTACTGCCAAGTCCAAAGGTCTAAATTTAACAAACTTTTTTTGCCCCTTTTGGTAAATATCAAAGAGATTTTTTGAAATTAAATAAAAACGTTAAACGTTATATTATTATTCTATATTTTATTGCAGTAAAAATAAAACTAAACATTAAATCTATTTTGCACAATAGAATAAAAAAATTTAGAGGGGAACATAACCATAAAAATTACCTAACGTAGTTCTCTTATTTATAGGCGAAAATGCTGAGGCTGACAAATGCTAAACAATTAGATAAAAGTTGTATTCTGATTAAAGTTGGAGCCCAGGCTAATGTATCTAGGTCCCCTGATTCCAGCTTCAGAATTCCTTTTCTAAAGACATGTACCTCCAAATCTTTGTGGCAATTCAGTCAACGAGATAAAGACATTACCGAACTGTTTGATCTTTTAGGTTCCACCACCACCACCAGTTGCCTTTGAGTCTATTCCAACTCATGGTGACCCCATGAGCGTCAGAGTGGAACTGTGCTCCATGGGGTTTTCAATGGCTGATTTTTCAGTTGTACGTCCCCTCAACATAAACAAAACAAAAATCCTCACAACTGAACCAATAATGATAAATGGAGAAAATATTGAAGTTGTCAAGGATTTCATTTTCTTTGGATCCATGATCAATGCCCATGGAAGCAGCAGTCAAGAAATCAAATGACATATTGCATTGGGCAAATCTGCTGCAAAAGACCTTTTCAAAGTATTAAAAAGCAAAGATGTCACTTTGAGGACTAAGGTGCACCTGACCCAAGCCATGGTATTTTCAATTGCCTCATATGCATGTGAAAGCTGGATAGTGAATAATGAAGACCAAAGAAGAATTGATGCCTTTGATTTATGGTGTTGGAGAAGAATATTGAATATACCACAGACTGCCAAAAGAATGAACAAATCTGTCTTGGGAGAAGTACAGTCAGTGTACTCCTTCGAAGTGAGGATGGCGAGACTTTGTCTCAGGTACTTTGGACATGTTGTCAGGAGGGAAAAACCAGTCCCTGGAGAAGGACATCATGCTTGGTAAAGTAGAGGGTCAGCAAAAAAAAGGAAGACCCTCAAGGAGATAGATTGACACAGTGGCTGCAGTAATGGGCAGAGAGTGCCATGGGAGGGATGGATGGAGTCAGAAATTATAAAAAAAGTTGGCAAAAAGAGATATGTCTTACCTCCACCTCATAGGAAATAGCAATGGGCAGTTGATGCTGATAATGATTTTCTCTCCCCCTTCTGAAGTTAGACGAGGAGGTCTGACACTGCCGCCATATCATTTTTACAGTTGTTGTCAGAAGTGGGATTCCTTGCAATGACTGCAGACTCATAGAAGCATGGAACTTTGTAAGAGAAAAAATGAAGGGTGTGGAAAGGGAAACTTTTGATCCTTAAATGGTTACTTTGGTTGTTATCTGTAGTGGCTAAAAGGAAAGAGATGTTGTGCTGAAGCTGAGTGAAGAAGAGCTGCATTTGGACAAGAGCCAGGCTGATTAAACAGGATGGTTGATAGTGGGCTAAAGTCTTCTGGTTACAACCAGGCAGAGGCTCCCAAGGTCAGATGCATATAAATGAGAAGATAGTCAAGGGATGGATAAGATGAAACTAGAATGTCTCAAAAAAAGGGTTATGTGTTTATTTGAATGTACTATGGAACTATTGGAAACCCTGGTCGGGTAGTGGTTAAGAGCTATGGCTGCTAACCAAAAGATAGGCAGTTCGAATCCACCAGGTGCTCCTTGGAAACCCTACGGGGCGGCTCTACTCTGTCCTGTAGGGTCGCTATGAGTTGGAATTGACTTAATGGCAACAGGTTTGGTTTGGTTTGGTTTATGGAACTATTGGAGCCCTGGTGGCACAGTGGTTAAGAGCTCAGGCTGCTAACCAACAAGTCAGTAGTTCGAATCTACTAGCCACTCCTTGGAAACCCCATGGATCAATTCTAGTCTGTCCTACAGGGTTGCTGTAGATTCAGGGGCAATGGGTTTGGGTTTTTTTTTTGTTTTTTTTTTGATATGGAACTATGGATATTGAACATTTCTCCTATCTTGTGTTGTGAAGCAGACCTAAATGTATAATAGAAATGAATATTAGATATTACAGATAACAGAGAATGTGTATAACTCTGCCTTTAGCCAGTACTTAATTAGATATGCTAAAAGAGGAATTAAGATTTGCCCAAAGAAACATAGGCTTTTTGTTTTAAGCCAGTAGCCCTGCGTATAGAATATCTACGTTTGAAAAGACATACAGACCTACCTAGAAATATTCAGAAAGCAAGAGATTTACATCTGATGTAAGGACCTGCCTGAAAAAAAAAAAAGATTCTTTTTAAATTTTGAACTAGTGGTTTGCCTTTGGGTATATTGAGGCAAGAAAAGTCAGTGCCCATCAGAAAAAAAAAAAAAAAACTTCCAGGATTGGAAGTTAAAGGGAGCTGGCAAGTGGACAGCCTAGTATGCTTGCTTGTTGTGATCACCTGGCTCTACTTGATGAGTGGAAGTGGGGGAGATGCACCAGGGAAGAGATCGGCTGAGTTTAGACGTGTTCCATTGGCACCCGTTGACATAGCCCACAGAGGATAGGGATGGGAGAGTCAGAGAGAGGGCTGGCTGTTCTGAAGTGCAGGTTGTTGTATGGACTCCTGAGCCTCCAGGTGATGCCTGTTGACCTTGCCCATGGGAGCTAGCAGCGAGAGAGAGAGAGAGAGAGAGAGAGAGAGAGAAGGGGCTGGCTGGTCTGAAGTGCCGGGAGATGTGTGAATTCACGAGCCTATGGCTGGTACCCATTTCCTTAACCCATATGGGCCAGGGATGAGCTGATCAGAAACCGACTGAATGAAGAGGAAAATGTTGGACACCTTGAGCTGCTGTAGATTGCTGCAATTTAATGCTTGCTCTGGACTGGACTTTGCTTATGGATGCAGATGCTCAAAGTTTCAACCAGAAGAGCATATTCTTCAAGACCAAGGAACATACTTGTCTCCTCAGAGTACTAGTTTGACAAGGACTGGCAATTTAAACATTACCTATCTAAAATGAGGGAAGATAAAGGCATCAAGTGGATGGCTTACGTGCTTTCATGAGTGTGCTTATACTCAAAATGAGGGGGACAAGGGAGGCTCCCCACTGAATAGATTCCTTTTTTCCTAATGGGTATGGGGAAGAGAGGGTGGGGGAAAATGCTGATAAGATTATATGATTCAGTTTTAAGTGTTGACTGTTAACAGGTTTAATTGTGATTGTAAAAACTGTCATTGTAGAAGCTGTAACTGTGAAAGAGTAGACTAAGGGGGAGGCAATGCTGGACTGTAGTACAGTGGCTGAACCTAACGTCCCTTAAAGATTTTGCTATGCTGATAAGTCATGATGCTCAGAGCTCTCAGAGCAAAGGAATAATCTTCTCTCAGTTAAATTTTATCAGAGGCCAGAATGGGTGAAGCCAAGATGACTTTTAGAAAGCCTGACCAGATCAGATTTATACTTGCAGTAGACCCGAATGGCTGGTACCTGAGTAACCTCACCCTGAAGACTTTTTTTTCCTACTGAAGGACGAATTGTTAATGACTGTTTCGGACTGGTAAAAATATTGGGAGGGGAAGTTAATCCTTCTTAATCCTTCAAGTATGAAAAGGTCAATGGCTAGAAGAGGCAGGAGCTGGCCTGTGGTGTGGTGAATTACTTAATATAGCACCTCTAGCCATAGTCTTTGTAACTCCCACTAAATGACTAGGTGACGCTATGCAAATGTGGTGCTTTTGGCCCATCAGCAGGATTGGATAGCTTGCTAATAATGTAAATAAGATGCATGACACTTGTGGAGGGAGGGGTCATGCAAAGAAGGTATATGGAACCAACGCTAACGAGGGGATTGGTCAGTTTTACTATACTGCTAGGCTTAAAATAAGCCATCCCAGAAGCAGACAGGGGAACCTCACCATCATCAAGAAAGAAGAGCAGGGAGTGAAGAATGTCCTTTGGACCTGAGGTCCCTATACTGGGAGCCTCCTAGACCCAGGAGACAGAGTGAGAGAGCTGTGACACCAGAGAGATGGCAAGAGACAGCAAGAAGCTGTGGCAGCAGAGGCAGCAGAACCAGGAGACTGGCAGGAGATGACCTGGTGGGTTTCCCAGCCCACAGAATGAGAAAGCTGAGTGCCTTTGGGCAGGAGGCTTGCTGCCAGAATAAGGTGCCTCCAGCCACTTGGTAGAGTAAGGTTTGCTGATCTGTGAAGCTGGAGCTGAGCACCTTCAGGCCAAAGCTTACTGGCGGAGTGGGGTGCCTCTGGGCACTTACCAAAAGAGCTGAAAGAGCTTTGTGATGCTTGCCTGGACAGGGCAGAAGCCAAGGGCCAGAGAGATGTATGCCTTCTGGCACAGTTGAGAAGAGGATGTCCTGATCAAAGAACTGCATCCTGAGCGGTCCTGAACCTGAATTTTAACCTGTTACTTCCCTAATAAACACCATGACTATGAGTATCGTCTGTGAGTTCTGAGTGGTCATTGCAACAAATTATCGAACCCAACAGAGAAGTAGAGAGTGCCGTTGGATGGATGCTTGGTGTCAGAATTGGTAAGAAGGCTGGTGAGAAGAGATATATCTGACCTCTGCCTCATAGGGATCAGCCTTTGGCAGTTGATGCTGTTAATGATTCTCTCTCCCCGTCATGAAGTTAGACAAGGATGTCTGACGCCGCCATCATGCCATTTTTACAGTTATCTAATTCCATTTGGCTGTACTTAACTGTTGTTGATTTCCTTTGCTTTAGAAGTCAAGAGAATATAAATCTACCATGGTTCTGCTCATTTTTCCCTTCTGGAGTTATTTCTTTCTCTCCATAAATTTCTGTCAGAACTGCATTCTTTCTTTTGAATTTACTAACATATATGCTTGTACTTCTACTCACTAAATTTGATACATAGATTTTTCCAATAAATTTCCCTCACCCCCTGAGGTCAATACTTTCTCGCACAACAGAATAAATACAAATAAGAGAAGAATAAGTGAAGAATAGAGGAATTTTTCTAGTCAGTCTAATTAAACTTTTCTTTGAACAGCGCACACTCCGTTTATGACAACTTGTACTGTTACTTTCAGCAGTGCTGAAGGATGTAAATGCAGTGAAAAATGGAAATTTAAACAGCCAACATGGTTGGACTGCATGGCCCTTCCATTTTTTTGATGCTTGAGACTTCTATAGAATGCGAAAAAAAGGCAAATAACCGTAAGAATCCTGATTTGACTGATGTAAAATAACATTTATTTGCCAGAAAGATGCCTTTCTTCAAAATCCCTATTAAGATTTAAACATCTGTCAAAAATTCAGCAAGAACGTAGCATGAAAACTGACTCTTAGTAACACCTGTTATAGAGAAAAAGAGAAGACAATTTTACACCAGGGCAGTGAGAAGAAAAACTGAGAGTGTGACTAAGAGGCAATATGAAAATCTGTTGATGTCAACACTGATTTCACACTCCTGTGTTAGCTGCCAAGTCTCTTTGAAATTATTGGGTCTCCGCTGTTAAAGAAATTGTTGGAATGTATCATGAATACTTCAGTCTTGCATATTGTTGGTAGTTGACATGTCTGTAATAAATACTACCCCTAATGATATTAAGAACATTGTATTTGGGGTAGAGAAGAAAATGCAAGTGATATGTTGACAAAAGTTAGGCTAAAGTATGATTATTGGAAAAAAAAAAAAGAAGACTGTGATGGGACTGGAGACCTGATGGCACAGTGGTTGAGAGCTATGGCTGCTAACCAAATATCGTCAGCTCGAATCCACCAGCCACTCCTTGGAAGCCCTATGGGGCATTTCTACTCTGTCCCATGGGGTCATTATGAGTCAGAATCGACTCGACAGCCACAGGTGTGGTTTTAGTATTTTTATGATGGAACTAAGGATACTTGGAGCTGTTTTGAAATATTTTATAAATACAGAAATCTTGACCTTTTGCTTGGAACAGTCCTAAACAAAAAACAGCAGCAATGTTGGAGTAGGCTTTTTGGCACGTCTATGGAAATGTATGTATCTTTCTAGGTCAAATAGAAGAGACTAGCAAATAAGCTAACTGCCACTAATGCATCTCATTAACGTCATAGTAATAGGATTTACAACACATAGGGAAATCACATCAGATGACAGAATGGTAGACAATCATGTAATACTGGGAATCATGGCATAGCCAAGTAGACAGATATTTTGGGGGGACACAATTCAATCCATGACAATCACATTCACAGGTACTGGGAGTTAGGACTTCAATATATCTTTTTTTGGTAACAATTCAATCCATAACAGTCATTTACCTGTTTACATGAATTTAAAGTAAAGCAAAATTAAGATTATAAAACATTAAGCATACAACTCTATGAGTCTGAAAAGGTAAATCAGGGACATTTTTAAAGAACACGCTAGCAGTAGCCAAATCAATTTGGGTGAGGAAATTTCCTGTTGTTCAGTTCAAACACAGCCCCCATCCCTGCTGTCAATGACAGCTTTGTAAATAGGGTCATTGAGAAAGCACCTACCCACAGGGTAGTCCGTAAGTCCCATCCCATTTCTGAGAGCTTCATCCATAGTGGCAACTCTCTGGTAGGCATTTAGAGAGGGCAAAAATATTTTTACACTGCTTGCTTATCTGAGAGGTCCATATCTTGTCCTAAGTTTCTCTGTCACCAATCTTCCAATTTTGTTTTTCCTGGTTCCTGATCAGCCCTCCAACCCATTAGCCACTGCCTTTGAATCAGCATAGATCTGTATCTCAGACCATCACTCCTTTCATTTTAAGTAATCCACTTCCACTTCTCAAAAGTTGGCCCACGAAAGGGATATCCTTATACCACTGTCTTTAAAGGTCATTCTTGAGTGGGGCTTCAATATCGTAATTGTCACATATAGGGTACGTTATTTTGGAAATCACATCCATACTTTTGTTTCTTTCAGTTCTTTGTTAAATGGTGTTAACTAGGATGATGATGGATCCTGATTTGCCCAGAACTCTTGTGATTTACACCCACTGTTCCGTCTTAGAAGCCCTGGCGGCGCAATGGTTAAGAGCTGGGCTGCTAACCAAAAAGTCGTTAGTTTGAATCCACCAGCTGCTCTTAGAAATCCTATGGGGCAGTTCTGCTCTGTTCTATAGGGTCGCTATGAGTTGGAATCAACTTGACTCGATAGCAGTAGGTTTAATTTTTTTTTTGGTCTCATCTTAATTGTTAATAGTGCTGCTTTTCACACTCAAAAGTGTGCTGGTTTCAATGTTAATTATAGAGTCATCTAATCATGGATGTCACATAGGCTTACTACGAGTCAGAATTGACTCCATGGCAACAGGTTTGTTTTTTTTTTTTTTGGTTAATCATGGATGTAGGTTGGGAGAGTGGTGGCAAAGCAGTAAAAATATGTGCATTTGAGCCTGTTTCTGCTGTAGTTTATTTGTGCGTTCAGAACTACTCAGGTCTAGTCTCATAAATTCCTTTTCCATTACACGGTGGCACACTACTGTACTCATCCAATTTTATGATTCAGTAGATCAGTTAATACCCTGTTGATTATGGACAGGTAGGGATGCATGGTTACCTATGAACCCATGGCCAAGGATTCTGTTTCTACTGGGGCCACTACCCAGCCTCAGGATGTTTTTCAAGTGAAGAAGAGTTAGTGACTGAAAGGGCTAGGCCTTACTCTTCAGTCTTAGGGGTCTGGGATAATTCTCCTATGAAGCTTGCCAAAAACTTCATAGAGCATCTCTGTCTACTGTAAACACCTCCACTGCTGAGTGGATCCAAATTGTCAAGCATCTGTTCCCTGTTGCAAGTATTTTCTTATTCTGGACTCATTCAAAACTGGCAGATTTATGAGCTATCCAGTCATGGGCCAGAGAAGCACGCATAACATGATACACATTTTCTCAAAATCCAATGAGTGCAAACAAGTATTAGATCTCTTTCTTCATAGTGGGTAGTGCAAGGATTAGCAACTTGCTCTTACTTTTTAAATTTTGATTTTCTTTCCACTACTGAACTCAAAGAAGCCTCCCTGATGTGGCAAGTCCCTGAAACTTTGCAGAGTTTATCATGCATTCACTTTAATCCATCGATCTTATTTTAGCACTTGGGGCTTATAAATTTCTAATAATAAGGTTCAGTTAGAATACTGTCATCAGTATTGTTATGAGTTGATTTGTGTCCTGAAAAAAGCTATGTTCAAATCCTAACCCCTGGTACCTGGAAATAGAATCTTTGCTGATGAAATTAGTAAAGTTCACATGAGGTCATACTGGAGTAGGGTGGACCTTAATCCAGTATGACAGGTGTCCTCAGAAGAAGAAGAGATACAGAGACACAGAGGTCAGCAGCCGTAGCTCTTAACCACTACGCCACCAGGGTTTCATCTTTCTCATTCGTGACCTTAATTGAGCTTAAAAGTCTTTCAATCTTCGATATTTAATTGGTGCTGTAAGTTTACAGCCCTTAACATATATTTGCTGCAGTGACAGGAGACGAGGGTCTCTTTAAAATGACTGTAGAGACTTTGCGATTTTTTTCTCAGTTTGCCCTTAGTTGGGCGTTCGAGGACTTCAGTTTTTCCTTTTCCCTATTATGCTTTCTAGGCTAATCATGAAAAGCCAACTGACTCCAAGATCTTTAAAACATGGGTGTTATCATAGTTATGAAGTGCTTTAGCCACTTGACCTCCATCTACACAACATCCTTCATCCCGTGCTACCAGTGGGGATAATTTGAGTCACCATGATGCCATCATGGGCCATGCATTACCAGTGGCCCGTTACCCCCAGCAAAGAGGTTTCTTCTGTTCTCCTCAAATATAAGAACAGTTCAGTCCTAGAATCTTATTTTGATATGATTCTGAAACACTAAATGGGGCAGATGCCTGCTTCCTAAAGCTGCTCCTAAAGCCAATCACTGCAATAGTCAATGTCTTAGCTAGAAAAAGATGGAATATTCGCAGCATATAACTGGGGAAGTTTAATAAATGGATGTTTTTACAAAGGTATGGGCAGGGTATGAAGAAACCAACAAGGGATAGTGTAGTGCCCTGAAGCTAGCAAAAGTGGGCAGCCTTCTCGTCCTTTAGTGTAAAGTGGCAAACAGTGGAAGAAGTTATCTAGACCCAGGGTGGGTAGCTGTATCCAGCTCTGACAAGAACAGTGGTCTGTATTAGAGGCGTTAGAGGTATATGCAGCTATCTGACAACAACTGTGCAGGAAGGAAGCCTGGAAAATAAAAGCCCAACCTCAATTTCTTCCTGGTATCTTCTGCCAGAGCCTCTCATTGGCTGAACCCAAACAGAAGCCTAGAAATGTGAGATCAAGTTGATAGAGACCATATAGGTCAGCTTTCAAGGGCTCAGAATTGAAAGTCTGGATGTGGACCGGGTAGAGCAAACACAAAATACCCAGCACAAGTGCTAGTCCAAGAGGAGGAAAATTAAAGGGAGCTCTGACATCCTAATCCCTTTTTTCCTATTGGAAACAATTGTGTTAAACATTAGTTATTGACTCTTTAAGATATTATTCCTTATCTAAGAAAGTGAGTTCTTCTTCCACTTCCAAATACTTTACTCTTCCAAAGCAGTGGGCCAATTTTTTATGAAATTTAAGAGTAAACATTTTTGCCTTTTTCTTGATTTTCCAGATAAGATACATAGAGGTTTGCATTTCTAGAACAATATTAATATGCAAGAGGCATTCATCCCTTAATGCAGACTTCATTTTTAACCCAAACGTAGGAGAAAGAAAAAGGGAAGGTGTAGTCAGAAAAGTTATAGTGGCATTTTTCTTGTCAGAAAATAATTTCATATACCTGAGATCAGATCCAGGCTTTGCCTCATTTTAGCTTCATTGACTTTGGGCAGTTTAAAACAATTTCTCTGTGTCTCAGTTTCCCATCATTAAATTTAAATACATTTTAAACTGAAATGTAAATAGTGCTCTTGGCACAGTTTCTGGTATTTATAAGCAATGGAAAATTGGAAAGGATTATTTAAAGCAAAGACAAAAAAAAAAAAAAAACAACCCAAGAGAATATAGTGATTTTGAATGTTTTAGGTGTCTGAAAGATGAATGATCACATGAAGAAATTTAGAAATTTTCAAAATATTTTAATAGCTCTTGTAATCCTCACTAAAAACATATATTTTTATCCCTGAGGTCTGATTGGAAATGTGCAACCACCAGCAATGAATATCCACTAGAACACAGAACTTTGTTTATTTTAAAGCTATTACCACATCCACACACATTTCCTTGCCATAAAGGCATTTAAACTCCTTTGAGCCAAACAGTTGAGAAATGTGTGCAGTCCAATATATTGGCAGCTTTGGGGCTTAGCAAAGTGAATTGGAAACATCAATGATTCATGGTGAATGAAGATACCAGACAGGACTGTACACATTACAAAGGAGGGACACCATGAGATTACAGCAGTTTACATTTTGAATTTCAGAGCCCTTAAAATCAGCTTACATGCAAAGCTCCTTACCCTAAAATGAGCTTAATTTTGGTTGTAAACAGTTCTTCTGAACACCATAAATTTCAGGCTTCCTAAGGATACCTTGTTCAATTCAGATTAGTTTAGGAAAAGCTTTAGCCACATTAAAATCTTGTATGGTGGATTTGCTCCTTCTAACATATACCAACACATTGCTAGTGCTGCTTTTTTTTTTTTTTTAAACTTCTATGATATTTTCATCAATTTTCTAGAATGTCAGTGTGAAAGACTAGCTATTTTCCCCATTCGAAAGCATTACATTTATAGTATTTCTCTATTACTCCTATATATGCTCTCATAATATTATCCATACCCTCCCCTTGAAGAATTTTAAGATATGCTAATATTATACAATAAACACATAGGAAAAGTCGTTTCCTTGTTTGGGCTGACCATCATCCATTGTTTGTTTTTGCTGACAGTTTCTGGAGTTCTTGTCAGGTGTATGCCCCTTCCCAGTGGAACTGGAAGTGGAAGCTGAACCTGTCCTTAACTCTTTCTTCCAAAGAAGTCAGCACATCCCTTCAAGCTGTTTGTGGTTTTGGTTCAAGGATGGACTTAAGACCCCACTAAAGTCAATGAGATATGAGTAGAGTATATATTCCCTGTATGGGCTTCTTATAAATAAGCATTATTAATTTTCAATAAAGTTACTTGGAGGGAATCATTTCACTTGCTGGAAATGAATGAGTAAGTAAACTGCTGGCAGCCATTCTGTGACTGTGAGGATTTCTACCATTACAACAAAGCAAACACAATAAAAGAGAGGAGAGATGTAACAAATTGCAATCTTTGAAGGTATTCACATCTTGACTGAGCCTTCCCAACTTTGAACATGTTTCAATTTTAGGTATATATATGACAACTTGCCATTATTTTTAAGCTAGAATGATATTTACATCATTTTAGTATTTAAATCTAATGCTTTCAAAGGAGAGATTTCTAACTAATACAAGCATTTCCCAATTTCAGTGCACTTTTTTTACTCTGTTCATGCAGTCAACATTTCCATCCAGCAGCAATGTGCTGTTATAAATGCTCAGAGTATCCTGCAGTCCTTTCCGTGGAGTGCATGGAATTCAAACAAAACTTCTTCCAGTTTGAAAGTTTGCCCGGAAAATTGTCTTGGTTTTATTTAGGTGTATGATTACTTTGGAGTTATAATTTCAAAACTCATTTAATCTGTGTTTTTGTTCATCTATTTATTCAAAATTGCCAGATAGTTTAAACAAAAATGTGACAAATACTTGGTACACACATATATACATTTTATATATAATATGTGTATGTAAAAATAACATACATAAGTAATATTCTATCATATGAGATAATAATGCATAATATATACATATTTGGAAATTATTTAAATTTATATTTCTTTTCATTTATATAAAATAAAGATTATGCAGATTTCTTATATTATTTAAATGTTTTGCAGCACCATTTATCAGTAAATAATTAAAAGGTGTTTTAAAACACACCCACAATTCAAGATTTACTTCTGACTCATGTAACATTCCATTCTGTTGTATCCCTTGATTTATAACCTAATCATAAAAATAAAAATTATTTTCATAACAGCATTTGACATAATAATGAGCATGCTATTAATTTAATTTTTAGTATTTATTTAAAATTCTATGTTCCTTTTCTTTTGTTGAAAATAATTCCACTTGTCAAGCTTTTTTGTTTTGTTTGATTTTGTTTTTTCTCTGAGGGGAAGTAGAAGTAACTTGCAGTGAGAGCTTTTCCCCCATGATCACAATGTCTAGATTTGAGTAACACTATCCAAAAGAAGATTTGTTATTTTATTCAGAGGAAATATGGTAAATTCAAAATTCTAAGTATTCAAAAGGAAGGAAACTCCCTGACTGTTTGATTCAAAGTTAAATTCACTTATGACATGAATTAGTAAAAATTCTCTTTTACTTAAATATCACTTTCAAACTGAAACATACCATCCTTTTTTTTCTCAATCAATTTCATAATTTAGTAAAATAACTTCAGAAAGAAAACAGTTTTCAAGGAGCTAACTAATATTTGTGATCAAAAAAAAAAAAAAAAATCCTGCTGGACATGGGCAAAATGACAGCTAGAACAAGAGCGGTGACTTCATCAATATTTTTTTAAATAAACATATGAAACAATAGTTGCTGCAATGCTAATATAAATAGAGAACACGTGCAATTTTTCTCCAGTTTGCGGGTAAGAGTTGTGACTTACACAATTATGAACTAAATAAGCAGAAGCAAGAGGTATTCCTGAACCACCCCCCCCGACCCTTGCCACCTTATGAGGTAAATGGAGCTTGGTAGATGAACAGAAAGATTTACTGATTTGCTCAATGTTACAAAGTTTGAAGCTGGGATTCAATACTAGACAGTCAGACTTAAATTCCATGTTCTTCATCACTAGATTGGACTCACTAAACATCATCACTATCGCATTATCAAAATAATAACAATAATAATAACAAGCAACATATATGTGTGTGTTAATATATATATATATATATATATATATGTATGTAAATGTCAGGACTTTTTCTTTTAAATATGCTTCCTTGATAGCTAGTTGACCTTCCTTTGCTGGCAGTCATTCATTATACAACAGAGATAATTCAATGACAAGGACAAAGCTCTTTAATTTGAGTATTTTATCTGCTGCCACAAATTCTGAAATTTAGTTCTGGTCTGTTGTATGCTTTGCCTATCAAACCAAAGATATAAATTAGAAAAGAAAACTTCAGGTGTCTGGTTCAATAATAGGTGTTTTGAGTTCTGATCCATAAGAAGCACACTGGGTGACAATGGAGATGAGCCCTAAGAATTTCCTTTTGTCTGAATTCCCCATTACTTTGTAACTCCACTCTCTGCAGAGCTGATAGGTGCCTCTCGAAAGTGAGAGTGTTGAGAAATATTTATTACAAAAGATTGTTAAATTCCCAGTTGAAACTCACTCTGAAGCACACACACACACACACAAACCAAAACAAAACTCAGAATCTTTTGAAATAACAACAGCCACTGATGTCAGAGATAATGGTATTTTAAAGGAGCTAAAATGTAAATCAGACTGCAGAATATCTTTTCCGTGTTTGAAGTAACTGTTTTCACTTTACTTTCATTTAAGAGTCCCTAAAAACAACCTTTCATAATGCTGGAAATGTTTTTCTCATCATTTTTTAAACAGACAATTTCTTTGCAGCCACAAGTGTTTCAAAAGACATTAATGAGCAAACTGTTAACTGAACATTAAGACTGGCACACGCAAGGTTTGTTTTAAAAGATTTCCCATAATTAGTTAGGCAGAAAGGACAAAGTTCTGATTGTCTGTTTCGTTAGCTTTTCTCTTAGTGGACGCACGTCCTCACTTCTAGAATACACCCCGAATCTTTGACAAGTAGAGTATTTGTCAGATATGGCTGAGAGGAATAAGTTATGACTATTTCATTATTATTTCACAAAATCACCAACCACCACCTGAGTCAGATATGTTATTTATTACACATTCCCCTACTTCCTCCGAAACAGACAGTCAGAAACCACAGATGATCTTCTTTTTGAGAAGGTACAATTCACAAATGTGTTTTTCTCTGACTGGCAATTTAAAATCTGAAAAGAAACACTTTTCTGATTGCCCCACTTTCAACTGTGATTTTTCCCTTGTCTTTGTCCTGTACCATTGTATATACAAAAGTGTATCAAGAGCTCAGTTAGACACAGTCAACTAAGTGGAGTATGAAACTTCTTAAACTCACTGTCTTGACTGGATTGAATAGGTTAAAGACTGATCTGGCAAGTTTAAGACAACCAAATGCTTAGCCCCGTGCCCTTAGGGGCAGAAAATGTTCTTCAATTTTATAGTTAAGCGCTGATGTACACATCAACATTGGCACTTTCATCAGGGGCCCTGGCAGTACTATGGCTTTTATAAGTGACTTTGTGGGCAGTTGAGGAAGGCACATGGGAGGCAGAGGAGTAGAAAGGGTCAACACTGCATGATGACCGCTGTCGAGAGACAGGCTTGTGAGCGTATGTGGGAATTTTGAGGGGGTCCCCAAAACGACTTCAGAACACTTCCAAGGGGAAAATGAGGTTGGTCAGTGAATTAAGCGTGCTGCATCAAGCCACAAGATATCTTGTCCTCGCTGTCATTTATATCACCTTACATATTTGTCAGCCTTTGCACAAATGGAATACATAGACTTCAGAAGACTAATTTGTCTCTCAATATAATCAAATTGTGTAAACTATCTGCTCATAACTTGGTGGGGTGATTATAAGTTTAAGATGTTTTATTGGAATGTCAATTCAAAACTGGGATAAATACCTACTCATTATATGTGCCTCAAATCTCAAAGACAATATTCCATTGTCATTAACTTACTATTGCTTCTGCCACAGTTGTTTTGTTGTATTATTTAAAAAGAATAGGTCTACCATGGATGAAGAATTTCATTTAGTTATAATTCTAATTTTTGTAAGGCAATATTATAGTCAGTCTGAAAGGCTAAGACATCAGGCTCTCTGCCATTGACGGCTCTTGCTGTTTCTTTCTAAGAGAGAATTACAAGGAATATGGAAAAATAAATGAGTAAACACCAGAAAATACTGTGCTTGTAATTTACATTTTCAGTTTAACAAGCTATGCTTTCTATGTTAAAATACAGACTTCTGTGTGACAAGTGTCCAAGGGATAAGATGATGTAAAATTTCTGGTTTAGTTCCCAAGGATAGAGCAGTCCTTGATATAAGGAGAATAATTTACTGTGGTGTGAGTATAAGTCAGTTTGAGGACTCAGCAGGACAGATGTTTAAGCATGAACAAGACCGTGAGGCAGACTGGGAGGCAGTGTCCACTAATTAACACCTGAGCAGTTTCCATGAGCATGTCAGACTCCTTATTTGGGAGAAGTCTGAAGATGATCCTGCTAGGGACAAAAGTGATATATTTGTTATTAGATGGAGGAATGTTAGACATGCATTGGTTAGACATAGCCACAATAAAACGAAATAATCAGCTACAACAAAATCTCAGGGTTATATGTTGACAACGTTAAATTTTACCTGAGCCTATTATCATGGAAAACAATGGTTAAAGAAATTCCCCATGGGGTCTCACACTTCATGGAGGATAGTTTTGAGAGCTTTTTATATTTCATAGAAACAGGGAGGTATTATATTGTGACTAGGATCATATTTTTAATTCATATATATTTTTCTTTTTTTTAATTATTGTACTTTAGATGAGGGTTTACAGAACAAAGTAGCTTCTCATTAAACAGTACACACATTGTTTTGTGATATTGGTTACTAACCCCACGACATGTCAACACTCTCCCTTCTCAACTTTGAGTTTCCTATTACCAGCTTTCCTGTCCCCTCCTGCCTTCTCATCCTTGCCTCTGGGCTGGTGTGCCCTTTTAGTCTTGTTTTGTTTTATGGTCCTGTCTAATCTTTGGACGAAGTGTGTACCTCAGGAGTGACTTCATTACTGAGCTAAAAGGATGTCCGGGGCAATACTCTTGGGGTTTCTCCAGTCTCTGTCAGGCCAGAAAGTCTGATCTTTTTTTGTGAGTTAGAATTTTATTCTACGGTTTTCTCCAGCTCTGTCCAGGACCCTCTGCTGTGATCCCTGTCAGAGCAGTCAGTGGTGGTAGCCGGGCACCATCTAGCTGTGCTGGACTCAGTCTGGTGGAGGCCGTGGTAGCTGTGGTCCATCAGTCCTTTGAACTAATCTTTCCCTCATGTCTTTAGTTTTCTTCATTCTCCATTGCTCCCGACAGGGAGAGACCAGTGGACTATCTTAGATGGCCGCTCGCAAGCATTTAAGACCCCAGACACTAATCACCAAGGTAGAATTTTGAACATTCTCTTTATAAACTATGTTCTGCCAATGGAGCTAGTTGTTCCTCAAGACCATGGTCCCCACAGCCCTCAGCCCAGCAATTTGGTCCCTCGGAGTTTGGATGTGTCTATGGAGCTTACATGACCTTGCTTTGTACAGATTGTTCTGGCTTCACCAGTATTGTGTACTGTCTTACCTTTCACCAAAGTTACCACTTATCTATTGTCTGTTTAGCATTTTTCCTTCCCCACCCCTCCCCTCCCTCATAACCATCAAAGATTGTTTCTTTTTGTGTGTAAACCTTTTCAAGAGTTTTTATAGTAGTGGTAGAATACAATATTTGGTCTTTTGTGATTGACTTATTTCACTCAGCATAATGCCCTCCAGATTCATCCATGTTATGAGCTGCTTCACAGATTCATCATTGTTCTTTATCGTTGCATAGTACTTACTCCATTGTGTGTATGTACCACAGTTTGTTTGTCCATTCATCTGTTGATGGGCATCTAGATTGTTTCCATCGTTTTCTTATTGTGAACAATGCTGCAATGAACATGGATGTGAATATGTCTATTTGTGTGACGGCTCTTATTTCTCTAGGATACATTCGTAGGAGTGGGATTGTTGGATCATATGGTGTTTCCATTTCTAGTTTTCTGAGAAAGCACCATGTCATTTTCCTTAATTTATATTTTCAAAAACTTTGTATTTATTACAGGTTTTCAAATCTGTTTACATATAGGTGAGCAAAATAATCTTACATTTATAAAAAAATTCCAGTACATCAGTGATAATTTCTGCCCTCTCATTTCTTATGTTTCCATGTTTTTTGTTCTTTTTAAAGAACTAAATTTTCTATTTATTCTTTCTAACACTGTTTCTGTTTCAGTACATTAAGAACTTATTTTCATTCATTTTTTATTTTGCTTTTATGAAAATTTCTGTTGATATTTTTATATTTATTTTCATTATTGTTAATATCTACATGGATGACATTTACTCAGAGTATTGACTTATTGGCATATGTATGTTCTGTAATCTGAATTTTTTTTTCTAGAGATACCTCAGTTTTATTTTGCTTTTTTCTTCTCTTCAGCTCCAGTATATTTGAAGATGCTTTCCTTTCTTCCTTCTTTCCTTTGTATCTTCCTCCCTTTTTCTTTCTTTCTATTATTCTTTCTTTGCTGCTTCTCCTTTTTCATGTTTAGATAGTAAATTTCTTATTCTAGTGCATTTTGATGAGAAAATGTTGTCTGCATTATTTTATCTTAGCTCATATGTTGAAGCTTTATTCTTGGTTTGACATGTAGTCAAATATTGTGACTAATCCATTAATAATTGTTAATATTTGTGTCTCCTGATTTTAGGTGAAAAGTTTGTGAAAAATCAATTAAATATATTTATTATATATTTCAGATCATATGTATGTATATAAGAATATGAATTAATTATAATAATATATTTATGTATTATTATATATGTAATTTCTATATATGTATATGAATTATATATGGAGCCCTGGTAGTGCAGTGGTTGAGCATTCAGCTGCTAACCAAAAAGGTCAGCAGTTTGAATCCACCAGCTGCTCCTTGGAAACCCTATGGGACAGTTCTACTCTCTCCTGTAGGGTTGCTATGAGTCGAAATCAACTCAGTGGCAACGGCTAGGCTTAGCGAAGTGAACTCAAATTTTTTTTTTTAAATTGTCTGTTTGTAATTGTATTTTGCATTTCTGTTTATTTGTGATCGTATTTCCTATATTTTTTGTTTGCTTAAATTTTCATTATGAAATATGCACAAAATACTTTTGCCTTTTTGACTGATTTTATTATACAAATTTAACCATTTTTGATAGTAGGATTGTGGATCTTTGGGTTTTCTTTTTGTTAATTTTCTGTCTTGCAGTCAGTTTTTTTCTTAGCTCCCATGTAGATTAAAACAACTTGAAGAGCCCTTCACAAACATACATCTTAGAGGAAGGTTTTTTTTTTTTTTAACAATAAAAACTACAGTCATTTCTGCAGCTTAGCTGATTATCAGAGCTATATGTCGAGGCTCAGGAATGGATGACTGTATACCTGCTCAGCTGTTTTTCTAAAACTACACTTTGCTACAAATATAAATTGAGCTGAGTTCCTGATAGACTGTTGAGACTTACAGACTACTCTCAAGCAATACTTGCAGTGGGAACTCGCATTCTTTATTATATCGGTATGTGTAGAAGGAAATCATCAGAAAACTCTCTAGGAGACATGGGGAGGGTGCAAAAAGTAGGAAAATAAGACCCAAATTATCACAAAAAGTAGAAAATATCCCCCCAACATAACCCCCGCATTTTGTATTCTGGTTTTGTTATTACTTTTACCTCCTACCAACACACACACACACACACACACGTACGCACACCTACACATGCACATGTTTTCCTGCTTGCCAAAACCACCTGTTTCTTTTCTTGTTCATGGCTGAAATTGCAGAGTGAGTGGATACCAGATTTTCAGCACTATCATTATCATTTAAAAGCTGTCTGTATTGGAAAAGTCACTTTTAACTCCTTTATTCCTTAGTTTTCCCATCTGAAAAATAGAAAAAAATACCACCTTCCCCAGAAGGTTTTTGAGAAGTACATATGAATATATATGTATATGTGTGTATATATATACTCATACAGATACACACAGACGCACATGTATATATATATATATTTATCTTATATATATATCCTTAAAACTCTTCAGTATATATAATCTCATAACTGTGTACCTGGCACAAACTTAATGGTATTTAAATGTTAGTTATCATCATTAGTAGTAGTATAATAATAATAATATTAAGATTGCTTCCTCTTCCTTATATGACTTTTCTGATCGTTTTCTTTTTCTGATTTCCAAGTAGTACCTTATCACTTAGCTGCTTAGATCTACGCCTTTATTTTCTTCACTGCCTAGGTTGTGTCTTTACTGCCTTTCAGAGATACTTTACAGAACTTAGAAGGAGAAAGAACAACAAAAGCCAGTTGCTCAAACTTTTATTAAAATGTAACGTGAAAGCAACTCTAAATGACTGTATTGGGTGGCGGGGTGCGTGGGTGCTGAGGAGTGCTCTGAGGAGGTGAAAGATTTAATAGATAGGACTGATGGGAGAAGGTGAGTTGAAATTCATTTTATTTGATGTTCCTGGAGAACTTGTGTGTTCATTTGTCATAAGAGAGGATGTAGGGACAGCAAAACTATGGTTGCAGTTTAGCCTCTGTGGGTTGAACAATTGGAATTTAGCAAGAGTGGTACTGTGGTAGGTGGAGTTCTAAGATAGCCTCCAAGATTTCCGCCCCGGTGCATTGTTGTTGGTTGCCGTTGAGTCGGTTCTGATTGATGGGGACCTTATGTAGAACGATCAGTGGCTACACGCAGAAGGAGGGGTACCTTGGAGCCCTGGTGGCTGCTAACCAAAAGGTTGGTAGTTTGAATCCACCAGCCACTCCTTGGAAACCCTACGGGGCAGTTCTACTCTGTCCTGTAGGGTCACTGTGAGTTGGAGTCGACTCAATGGCAATGGGTTTGTTTTTTGCTTTTACGTAGAACAGAAAGCATTGTGGCATGTTCCAGCACCATCCTCATGATCACTGGTATGTTTGAGTCCATTGTTGGGGCTATTGTATCAGCTCATATCACTGAGGATTTTTCTCGTTTTCTCTGACCCTCTACTTTACAAAGCAAGATGTCTTTTGCTAGCAATTAGTCTTTCCTGATGAAGTATCCAAAAGGAGCCAAAGTCTCGCCACCTTAGCTTTTAAGGAGCATTCTGATTGTATTTCTTCTAAGACTGATTTGTTCATTTTTATGGCAGTCCATGGTATATTCAATATTCTTCACAACACCAGATTTGAATTAATCAACTCATCTGTGTCTTTTTTCAGTGTCCAGCTTTCAAACGCATATGAGGTGATTAAAAAGACCGTGGTTGGGTCAGACTCATCTTAGTAAACAAAATGACATCTTTGCTTTGAAAACCATCATGTATACACCGTTTTTACTCTCCTTCCCTTGAGTATGAGACCAAATTCACTGCTGTCGAGTGAATTCTGACTCATAGTGACCCTGTAGGACAGAGTAGAACTGCCCCATAGAATTTCTAAGGCTGTAAATCTTTACAGAAGCAGACTGCCATATCTTTCTCCTGTGAAGCAGACGGTAACCTATGAGGTAGGTGGCAGACCTATCAGTTAGCGGCCAAGCGCTTAACCACTGCACCACCAAAGCTCCTCAGTATGAGCAGGACTGTGAATATGTTGGGATAGTCACTCTCTTGATTAGGTCACATTATGTAACAAAGGTGATGGGATTAAGCTACATCATATAAGACTGCATCTAGTTGACTAGCATATCTAGCATAGAAAAGATTTTATGCTAGATATGAAAGACTTTTTAATGCAAAATATGGAGAAATAAGCTATCATCTTGTGAGAGGGTCAGGTGGCTAGGACCTGAGGATGGATGACTTCTAGGAGCTGAGAGTAACAACCAGCTGAAAGCGAGCAAGAAAACAGGGACCTGAGTCCTACAAACACAAGGAACCAAACTCTGCTCAGCAACTTGAATGAGCATGGGAGAAGACACTGAACCTCACATGAGCTCACAGGCCAAGCCAACACCTTGGTTTCAGCCAGGTGAGACCATCCAGAGGACCCAGCTAACCTCTGCAGAGACACTGACCCAAGGAAACTGTGAGATAATAGAGTTATGTTGTTTTAGGTCCTCAAATTTGTGATAACTTGTTACACAGAAATTTATAACTAATACAGCTGGGGACTAAGTCCATGTAAGGATTACAGTAGAAAATCGCTAGTTCATCAGTATCTTTCACACAAATGTTAGCCTTACTCTGCAATAATTTCTTATGTTCCACGGAAGAGAAGATCTAATGGATTGTTCTGTTAGTGACGATTAGGGGTAATATATGTCCAGGCTCCTCTGGGAGATAAAACCTTTTCCTTATGAACACTTACCCTTTTCTTTTAGAGGTAGCTATTTCCTGGGAGAAGACTATGTGGAACATGAGAGGAATTAAAAATGAGTAAAATAGGAGATATTTTGTGACAGGTTGGTCTTTCAATATCAATAAATCACTCTCCTTATGCAAAGTACTTGCCTTAAACCCAAAGAAAACAATCTTAGAACATAAGGCAAAGTAATGGAGAGAAGCCTTTTACTAACGCATCAATCCTAGCCCACAAAACAAATAACTGCTCCTCTCTATAGTAGTTTAATTTTGTTGCCTCAACCATTTAATGAGGCAGGAGAAATTCCCAGGACATGACCTTAGGTATACTTGCCAAAAACAAAAAATGGAGAGATACTAATGGGCCCTGCCATTTACAGCGTGACAGGAACCTGCCTTTTTCCATGACTGTTGTCTATTTCTGGTGATGGATTTAGTAGCATTAATTCTGCCCTTCCAGGAGAAGGAGAAGAGCTGGTGCTTATAAAATATCAGTGTCAGACTGGACAATTTCCAGTGGTCAAAAATCTAATTAGACTTTCATAGAAGCACTTGAATTTGATATTTAAATTTTTGAAAAGGTTTTAGTGATTGTATTAGCATCTTCTAACATTTTGTCGAGTGGATTCTTTTTATAAAGTCTAAGAGTTGATGAGATTTCGTATGAGCTTATACAGATTAAAACCATAGGCTTAAAAATTGATGAGCATGCTGGAAGCTGATAGGAAATAAATACTATAATATCCTTGGAATTACCAAAAATTTGAAGGATAACTACAGAAATTACAAGATGGTAGAACTGGCAGGAGTTTGAGCAAGTTATAACTTGTACATCTGAGGAAAAAATGAGTATAAGCCAATATCTGGAAGGAGATATAATGAGATGATATGTATCACATAATAAGTAATGTATTTTATAGTGCAGCAAAACCTGCGAAAGCTGGAACCTGTGTAAGGTAGACACCTCTCAGAGAAGGAAAACACAAATATTTTCCACTAATAGAGAATGATAGAAAAAATAAGATTGCACCCTGTCAAAGGCAGAAAACTCGAGACCTGGAAAAATATGAAAGTCCTGTTGAGTTCTGGCTCTCGCAGGTTTCACTGTATTTTACTCAAGAAACTGTCAATAATATTCTATTCTGAAGCCTTTAATTAAATATGCCATTAATTTCTAAAATAGTCATTTTAATATACCATTTTATTTGTTTTGTTGTTAGTTGCCCTTGACTCAGTTCTCATGGTGACCCCATGAGCACTGCTCCCCAGGGTTTTCACAGCCTTACTTCTGAGGTGCCTCTCGGTGGGTTTGACCTGCTGACTTTTCAGTTAGTAGCCCAGCATTTAACCATTTGAGCCACCCAGGACTCCATCCACTTTCTTTCTAGGCAATCATTTGGGGAATGAGTATTTTTAAAAAAAAATACTCAACTAAATTGCAGTTGTCACGATTACTTTAAAAACATTTGTTATTTCCATTGTTACAAGTATTCATTCGCATTTTGCATAATATTTGACTTTAACCTGCTACCTATCTCAAAGAAAGATGAATGGCAATAAATGTTAAAACAAAAGACAGTGTTTTGTGCCATAGTTTCTTTTGCTTTTCCTTGTTAAGAAAGTATTATTTGAGAAGTTAAGACTTGTAAAACTTCTTAATGTGATTTTAGAATGAGGGTTGCATGAAACCAAAGAATTGTGCATTTTACTTTTAAAATTCAGACTCGTTCATAAGCAGCTGTCTCATATATATATTCTTATGATGTGATGCCTGGATCAAGAGTGAAACAGGTTATACCAAACCAGTGGAGACCTATGTGTATCAGAGTAGAACTGTGCTCCATAAGGCTTTCAATGGCTGATTTTTCTGAAGTAGATCACCAGGCCTTTCTTCTGAAGTGCCGCTGGGTGGACTTGAACTTCCAACACAGCAGAGGGTATTAACCATTTTCCTTACCCAGGGATTCCAAACAGGTGGTAGTCCAACAGGTATTGACTGGAATGGTCAGTTTCACCACTTTATGAACCAGCCATTTTGATGTAGGTTATCTTTTTATTTATAGGAGAAACACTGATAACTACTAAGATTGTCTAAACATAGCCTAAAGAAGACACAAATGTCCGCTAACACTGGTATTAGAAATGAGCTTTAACTCGTTTTAAACCGCACTTTAAATAGTAATTCTTGCCTGTGTGACTACTGCTACATCAGAGACAATCTCATTAGACATCACTCAGTAATAGTTTTGAAATATAAAGAAATCACTCTTTCTTTTCTTCCTTCCTTCTTCTTTTTTTCTGTCTTTCTCTCTCTCTCTCTTTCACCTCTCTATTTATTTACTTTTAACTTGTTGTTTTGGAATAATTATACATTCACAGGAAATTTCAAAGGTAGTTCAGAGACGTCCCATGTACCTTTCATTCTGTTTCCCCCGATGGTTGCACTGTGTGTACTCACAGTAAAATATCAACACCAGAAATTTAACGTTAGTGCAATGTGTGCGTAGCTCCATGTCATTTTATCACACTTGGTGGATTCATGTAACCACCAAGATAATCAAGACACAGAACAACTACATCATCACAAAGATCTCCCTTTTACACTCACATCTACCACCCCCTATCCCACATGCTTAAACCTTGGGAACCACTAATTTTTATTCCATCACTATCAACAATGTAGGTTATTCACTAAAAGTTATGACCTGCATTCTTTTCAGTAACAGAAAATGATAGCTAACTAGAATTCTCTAATATTTTATTTTGATATAAAAATAAAAAGAAACCAAGCACAACTGATTTCAAAAATACATTATTTTTCTGTTTTATCAGGTATACTCCCTTTAAGCAATCAATGTAATTTTGGCCTCAAAATCAAATCCATTGCTATTGAGTCAATACTGACTCATAGAGACCCCATGTGTTACTGAGTAGAACAGCTCCATAGGGTTTTCTTGGCTGTAACCTTTACAAAAGCAGATCACTAGGCCTTTCTTCCACGGCACAGCTGGGTGGATTCGGTTAGCAGATGAACGCAAACAATTTGCGCCACCCGAGGACGTTGTAATTTTGTCAATTGTGTTGTATAAATTGATATATGTTAGGGAAATGGTGGAGGCCTGGTGGCGCAGTGGTTAAAAGCTTGGCTGTTAACCAAAAGGTAGGCAGTTTGAATCCACTAGCCAGTGGATTGGAAACCCTATGGGGCATTTCTGCTCTGTCCTATAGGGTTGCTATGAGTCAGAATCAATTCGACAGCAATGGGTTTGGTTTTTGGTTTTTGGTTTTAGGGATATGGTACATAGAGTTCAAATCCTCTAAAGGGAATAATTTTTACAATGAGCCTAAAGTATATTTTTCTTCAGCATAATAATTTTTCAGTTATTCCTATAGCCATTCTTCAAAATGTTTGTTTTAAATGTCTTAGATTATAGCATATACACTTCTCCTAAAGTTTAACATACCATTATTACTCAGATAAATCATTGAAAATATCTAAGTTTACTTGCCCTTTTAATTAAGCCTGGTAAGTATATTGAAATATTATAAATATATTTATAAAGAAATTTTCTGTCTGCATTTTAAAGTTGCAAGCAAATTTCTAGTTAAAAAATATCTTCTAAATTACCCAGACTCCTGCTAAGGAAGGATGTGCACAGTAGCAATTAAGACAGATTATCAGTTGGATTTGTCATCTAAAGGGGAAAAATCATTAACAAGATACTGGGTGGCCAGTGACAGCTTAAATACTTATAAATCACAAAATGGTCAGCTCCTTCATTTAAAAAGGATGGGTTGATCCTTCTTCCATTTAAATTTTTGAATTATGTTACATTGCCAAAAAATTCAACACTTGGAACCCTGTCATGCAGAAAACTTGACATCTTTGATAAAAGATAAACAAGTATGTTGTCCCAGATAAATTCACAAAAGTATTCTCTGCATATGACATCAGGGCCTCGTTAGTCCTTAATAAACACTGAAAAGATTCACACACTCTGGAGGCCAGTCACTGAACGCATACTGCGCAGCTACAGTCAGTGGAACACTATGGCATAGAGATAAACGAGGTGTGGATCCTTCTCTAAAGGAGAGCACATTCCAGTGCCACACAATGTCCTTTGAAATATAGCAGCTAAACGTTGAAAATGCCACAAAATTAATAGATCTATGCTACCAAGTTGCTTAAAAGGTCAGAGCCAGTCTTATGTACCAAAGACAGCCAAATGTATCTGCAATTTGAGGACCAACGCTAGTCTCAAGTTACAAATTGCCAAAAGTCAATTTTCAATTGATCTCAACCAGGAAAGTGTATGGATTTCTAGTAAAATAGTATGTGTATTTTTTTTTTTTTTTTGACTACCTGCATATCTGTTAGTGCCCTAATTAAACCTAGAGAACCACTAATTTTTTTTCCATCCCTATCAACAATGTAGGTTATTTACTAAAAGTATAACCTGGAATCTTTTCAGAAACAGAAAATGATAGCTAACTAGAATAATATTTTGTTTTGATATAAAAATAAGCAGCAACAAAGCATAACTGATTTCAACAATACCTTATTTTTCTGCTTTATTGGATATGCTCGCTTTAAGTGATCAGTGTAATTTTAGCCTCAAAACCAAACCCGTTGCTGTTGAGTCAATGCCGACTCATGGAGACCCCATGTGTTACTGAGTAGAACAGCTTCATAGGGTTTATAGCCTAGGTCCATAGCCCTAGGCTCATCAGGACTCAAGTCAGTGGATGGACTCTTTTTTCATTAAATTTTCGAAGGTCTGTTGTGCATTATTTACCAGGTTGATCATAAAGCTGGTCAAATTCTGTTAGGATACTCTGAAGTATACTAAGATTTTCTAAGCTTTTAAGGCAGTTATAGATTCAGTTTTCAAAATACATTGTTTTCTTTATAATTATTAAATAAAGCAAGATACAAAAGGCACTGAGATCCACAGGATACAAACTAGGATCTATATTTTATTCGAAGATTCATTGTGACCGTCTTGTTATCATTGAATTAGCTATGATTAATTTCTGAGTTCCTGAAATGTGTTAAAACACACACTCACACATGCACAATTATGCAGCCTATCTGATTTGTGCAATTTATTTAAATGGTATTTAAAAACAATCAGCAACGTGTGTAAATTTGCCACCATTGCAACTCTTTGAAAAATCTCTTAGAAGTAATTACTCAAGTGATAACACTTGAGTTATTATTTACTGAATACTTACAGGGAGCTTACTGCGCTTTTGACAAAGAGTCAGCCAAGCTTTGGTCAAATAAGTAATACCCAGTACCTGATCAATTACATTTATTAATGGTACTTCACAGACATTTAGAGCTAGGATATAGCTAAGGTGTTCATTCAAGTAATCCAAATTATGTGTGTATTGGGAGTTGTAGAGGCTCTTGCTTGAGATTATAACTCTTCTTATCTGAGTATTTAGACAAATGTGGAAGTGAATGAAGTAAGGGAACAAGAATTCTGAGAAAAAATTCAGAGAGACAGGCAGAAGAATCTCAAGACACATCTAGATGGTCCAGGCCACCCGGACCAGGAACAAAAAAAAAAAAACTGAGTACAGTATCACAGCCTAGCTAAGAGCTCATGATAGAATTTTAGCGAGAGATGAAAGTTAAAAAGTCCAAGTAAAAGTTAGAAGAAAAAGTTTTCTCTAAAATCTTTGTAAAACATTAAATACCCAAAGTTGAAAACACAAGGCACACCTGATTTATAGCCTTGGTAACATGCTGTAAAGCTTAGCTGTGATGGGTACTTGGCATGTTATTGGATAATATAAAGGCACCGTGCCCTAGGCCACAAGCAGTGAATGCCATTCTACGTTTGAATTTTAGAAGACTCAGGAGGAAAAAAAAAGAACGATCTTAGGGACAAAGGCAATAATAGTGGAGATGCACACGGTAAAGTGTGCATGTATCATAAATGAACATTTTGATGATTTTTCAAAAACTACACACACCTGTGTATCCATCACCCAGATTAAGAAAGAGATTATCTTTCTCTCTACTTACTGAAACTAGTCCGTCCTACCCAGGGATAACCGTTAACCTAACTTCTATAAATCTCAATTAATTTAGTCAATTTTTTTCTCCATATTAATGCTGATATATGAGATGAAATCATGTAGTATATGCTTTTGTGTGTGTGGCTGCTTTCACATTTTTAGCATTTGTGAAATTTTTCCACATGATGCACATGACTGTAGATAATTCATTCTCACTGCAGTCTGCATAGCATGATTTTAAGTGGAAAATGGGTTAATTTACAGATAGTATTATGTGTTTATTTTGTTTTGTATTTATTTACTAGGAAAAATATATCTATCAAAAGAAAGTCATGATTCAGAGATATGGATGGTTAGTATAAGGCCAGATCATATAACTCTGTAAAAAATGGCAGTGAATTAAAAGAAAAACACTAATTAAATGCTACTATTGGGACTTCTGGGCAACACGGCTCTGTAGGCAGAAGCACCACGCCATCTCCACAGCAAACAACCGAAAAAACTAAGCCAAACAGAGAAAACGGTAGTCCTGAAACCCTAAGCATCAAATGAAGAGATAAAAACTCAGCCAAGCACCAAATGGAAAAAGAAACTGAGAGAGAACAGAGAGCAAGGAGAGATACATGCAGAGGTCTCCCATCAGCTAATGCAGCACAGATCTGCCATCTTGGACTCCTGTCAGAGACCAGCAAACAGGTGGTACGAGAAAGCATCTTCACGGAGCTTCCAGCAGGAGACAGAACAACCGGGAATCCATGATATAGGCTTTCCTACCCCCCACCCTTCTTCACCCCCACTTGGCCTCCTCTTCTTCCTGCCACCACAGTCTCTTGGCCGGAAAGCACAGGGTTCACCCTGGTGTCACTTGGATTCCACCCGCCTGCACTGGCTAGCTCTCTAAATGCCATTTGTTGGCTGTTAGTGTTGCTTTTTTCTGCTCTTTAGATTTCTTCCTTACCTCTCACCACCTCCCACTCCTTTCTCTCAAATACCTGGCTCCATGCACCATCTTTGCTTCTTCCTAAAAGGCTGTGAAACTCCGTTCAAATATGAGACTGCTTCCTGGCCCGTGCTGCCATTCTGGTTGGATCCCAGGGCTTGTTTTGAATTGTTTGTTTGTTTGTTTTCTTTTTCTTTTCTTGAACTGGGAGCCCATTCTAGCCGGGCAGTACTGCACGGCTTGGGACCTACCCCCTCAGTTTGCACAGATGCACAGAGGGATCCCTGAGTGAATTTATTTTTTCTTGTTTTTTTTTTTCTTCTGTTTTTTGGGGAATTTTTCTTGTTGTTTTTTTTTAAATTTGTTTGTTTTGTTTTCTTTTCCTTCTTTTTCCCTTTTTGTCTTTCTTCATTTCTCCATTTCTCATATCTCTATACTTTCCTTCTCTTCCTGTCCCCTGAATAAATGGCACTGAGCGACACCTCTATCACTTCCTTCTAGCCAGGCTGTACTTCACGACCTGGGAGCAACTTGCCCAGACCTCATAGCTACACTGGTGGGATCCCAGGGAGCTTTTCTTTTTTCTTTCTAATTTTTACTTATTCATTTTTTTCTTTTCTTTTTTTTTTCTTCTTCTTCTCCTTTTCGTTTTTCTCCATTTCATAGTCTCTCATCTCTCCACTCCAATGGCAAGCTCCCCTAGCACTCTTTTTGTTTGTATGTTTTTAGCTCCGGTTCCTCTCTCCTCTCTCCCATACCCATCTTAGTTCCACAAATCAAAATCTCCACCCTCCATCCTGCCTACATGCACCATGCACTGAACATCACACCACCAAGCAGCCCAGACACGGCCTACCAGAACCTGCCCTGCACTGATTACCGGCCTGCCTGGTGGCTGTAGTAAGTGCCACAAACAGCCCGTCCCAACAAGTCCTCTTCAGCTAGACCTGCCCTGCTGTACCATATCTGAGCAACTGACCCTCCCAATTGGAGAAGGAGGTGAAAAATATCATACCTACAGATGAGCAAACAACGAAGAACACAGAGCCTGCCTGTTCAGACATAGCCAAATAAAACAAAAAAACAGGATGAAACAAACAAATCTACGTCACTAAATGAGAAAAATAACTACCAAATGCCCTGAAGACAACAAACAATATCAAAACACATACAAAAACAGGACAGGATGGTTCCAGTAGGTGTCCAAAGTAAAATACCAGATGACTTTCCAGTAGAAGAAAAGGCACTAGAACTACCTGACAGGAAACTCAAATCTCTGATACTCAGAGCTACCCAAGAGCTGAAGCAAAAAGCAGACAAAAATAAGGAAAAAATAGACAAATTCATGGAAAAGGCAGACAAATTCATGGGAAACACAGACAAAAAAATGGAAGAATTCAGGAAAATAATGCAGGAACAAAATGACAAAATAAATTCACAACTAGAAATCATACAGAAACAACAATTAGAAATCCAAAAGATAAACAACAAGATTTCAGACATGGACAGTGTTATAGAAGGGCTGAGGAGCAGGTTTGAAAAGGTGGAAGACAGGATCAGTGAAATTGAAGAAAAAACTTGGATACAACTCTGAGGAAAACTCAGAAAAAAGAACGAAGAAAAATGAAGAGACTCTGAGACTTATGTGGGATATAATCCAAAGCAAAAATCTGCTAGTGATCAGAGTTCCAGAATGGGGGAGAAAACAGAAAACACAGAGAAGATCATTGAAGAACTGCTAACAGAAAACTTTCCCAATATCATGAAAGATGATAAGCTGGCCATGCAAGAAGCTCAATGAACCTCATATAGGATAGATCCCAAAAGAAAATCACCAAAGTATATCATAATCACACTCACCAAAACCAAAGACAAACAAAGAATCCTGAGAGCAGCTCGAGAAAAACAAAAAGTCACATACAGAGGAGAAACAATAAGGCTAAGCTCAGCTTATTCGGCAGAAGCCATGCAAGCAAGAAGGCAATGGGATGACATATACAAAACCTTGAAAGAAAAAAAATTGCCAGCCAAGAATACTATATCTTGCAAAACTCTCATTCAAATATGATGGTGAAATTAGGACATTTCCAGATAAACAGAAATTATTGGAATATGTAAAAACCAAACCAAACTTACAAGAATTATTAAACGGAATCCTTCGATCTGAGAACAAACAACATCAGCTCACAGGCTGAATCTAGGATGCAAGATCGTACCAGCCAGTTACTAATCTAGGAAATGAACTCTCAAGGATTATCCAAAACAAAAGAAATACAACAGGGAATCAGAGCACTTAATCTGTAAATGATAACAACATCGAAACAATAAAAGAGGGAATAAACAGTGTAGGTATAGAACCTTCTAATGGAGAGGAAGGCAAGATAATACCAAGTAATAATAGACTGCTTCAAACTTAGAAAGATAAGGGTAAATTTCATGATAACCACAAAGAAAGTTAAAAACCCTACTCATAAAAATAAAGAGGAAAATCTTAAAGTCTCAGTAAAAACAAAACCTACAAAAACAAAAGAAATGAAAAAAAAAGTCCACAAACAAAAGGAATTCAGCACAGGAGAGTAAGAGGAACGTAGAAAACATCAACACAACAAAAAAAGGCACTACAAAATGACAGCAATAAACCTACACCTATCAATTATTACACTGAATATAAATGGCCTAAATGCACCCATAAAGAGATGGAGAGT
>NW_004444035.1:8387497-8416322 GCF_000243295.1 Trichechus manatus latirostris | reverse complement strand
CACAGCAGTCCAGGGACAAGGACTAGAAGGCAGAAGGGGACAGGAAAGCTGGTGATAGGGAACCCAAGGTTGAGTAAGGATAGTGTTGACATGTAGTGGGGATGTTAACCACTGTCTTAGGGCAATATGTGTACTAACTGTTTAATGAGAAACTATTTTGTTCTGTAAACCTTCATCTAAAGTGAGAATAGCGGCACAACTGAAAGAACGTAATCAATGTCACTGAATTGTACATGTAGAAATTTTTGAAATGGTGTATCTTTGGCTACGTATATTTTCACCAAAAAAAAAAAAAGTCGAGAAGGGAGAGTGTTGACATGTTGTAAGGTTCTTAACCAATGTCATAAAACAATTTGTGTACTAACTGTTTAATGAGAAACTGTTCTGTAAACCTTCACCTAAAGTACAATAAAAATAAATAAATAAATAAATAAAATAAATACTACTATCGGCTGCAAAAGCCCTCTTTAAAGTGTTTGAAAAGCAAAGATGTCACCTTGTGGACTAAGGTGTGCCTGACCCAAGCCATGGTGTTTCTAATCGGGTCGTATGCATGCGAAAGCTGGACAATTAGTAAGGAAGATCGAAGAAGAATTGATGCCTTTGAATTGTGTTGATGAAGAATATTGAATATACATACCATGGACTGCCAAAAGAATGAACAGGTCTGTCTTGGAAGAAGTACAACCAGAATGTTCCTTAGAAGCAAGGATGGCAAGACTATGTCTCACATACTTTGGACATGTTATTAGGAGGGACCAGTCCCTGGAGAAGGACATCATGCTTGGTAAAGTAGAGGGCCAGCAAAAAAGAGGAAGACCCTCAATGAGATGGATTGACACAGTGGCTGCAACAATGGGCTCAAGCACAGCAATAATTGTGAGGATGGCACAGGACTGGGCAGTGTTTCATTCTGTTGTGCATAGGGTTGCTTTAAGTCAGAACCGACTCAATGGCACCTAACAACAACAACTAGTAGTATAAAGCTATGGGCTCAGTTGACAACAGAATGTTAAACACTGATTAGGTCATGGGTCTGTCATATACTTTCCAGGGAGCAGAAAGAATGGAGTGTTAATAGTCAATTGCATCAGTGGAGAATATCCTCTCAGAGTAAAATAAGGAACCAAACCAAACCAAACCTGTTGCCACTGAGTTGATTCCTACTCCTAGAAACACTATAAGACAGAGCAGAACTGCCCCGTAGGGTTTTCAAGGCTGTAAATCTTTACCAAAGCAGATTGCCACATCTTTCTCCTGCAGAGAGTCTAGTGGTTTCGAACCGCTGAACTTTCGGTTAGCAGCCAAGCTCTTAACCACTGCACCACCAGCAAACGATGAAAAAATCCATAAGATTCACTGGTTGTAAATTTCTCTGCTTAATCTCCTGAGGTCACATGAATCAATGTGATCATCACAACAACTCCAGTGGTTCCCCCAGTTATTTTGTTACCCAGTTTTTCTAAAGGAAGAAACCAGAGGAAGAATTGCAATGTCTCTTTTTTGAAAAGAAAAGACAGAAACAAAAGAAGTTGAAAGGTCTTGCCAAAATATATCACCAAGTGAGTGTAAAACATTTGTTGAAATGGATGTTAAGAGTTTTGAACCAAAGAGAGTTCAATGTAATGTCCGGTCCTGCTGAATTTATCAATTTGGATACTCTCAATCATAATTTGGTGTTAAAATGTTGGCTCAAGCACTTGGGAGCAACATTAACACTCTAAAGGGCTGGTTAAGTGAGGCATGGACTCCCGGTTTGTTTATAGTCCATGAGGCTGAGATGCTGGAACTCCCCTGGCATACTCTGGATGAAGTCCAAAATCTGTGGAATATGAGAATGTTGGAGTGGATGTATTAGGTTCAATGTGTTATTCATATATTAATCGTAGTACCCAGAGAGTCCCTCTGTGAGGATACTCTTTTTAACAAGGAATAAAGAAATGCATTGGTGAGGGGGACACTGGCATCCTAAAAAACTATAGAAGATGCCCCTATGGAATTAGTTTGATGATTTCAGTAGAAATACAGTCATGTGTCACTTAACTCCATGATATGTTCTCTGAAATAGGACGTTATGTGATTTGGACATTGAACAGACACCATACTATATACAGGCAGTCCCCAGATTACTAAGAAGTTCCTTTCCTAAATCTATCTTTAAGTCAAATCTGTACGTAAGTTGGAACAGTTATGGTTCGCATCTAACGTCAGTTAGTCAAATATTTGTCTTGTATATAGTATATAGTGTACCTTTCTATGCATAAAAAAATGAAAGAAACACTTCCAAATACACTAAAACATCTTTAATGTAATAACACATTAATAATAATAATGCTTTGATGCATGTCACAAAGTAGCACTAGTTTGTTATTACCAACTATTGTATGTACCTCACATTTTAGTAGGCTTTATTGGGGTTGGTTTGTAACTGCAGGTTGTATGTGAGTCGGGTGTTCGTAACCCGGGGACCACGTGTATGTGGTCGGACTTTGCTGGAACAGACATTATGTGGCACATGATGGTAACTGGGTCTTGGAATGGCACTTTTTAACCTTCAGAGAAAAGGTGAATGAAATTACCGTAATAAGTATGGGTGGAGTGTAAAACAGTGTGTTTTGACCCACAAGGATCTATTATCACAGATAGTTGATCACAGGCTTCTATCCGTATTGAATGAATAGCCTCCTGAAGAGTTGCTTGAGCTATATAATCAGAAGAATTTGTCTGATTATGTTGATTCTTATCAACAAAATAGGTATTCATGGTTGTTTACCCAGACTTAGTTCCATTTATAGACCCATTACTTCTTTATTGAGGAAGGAGCCAGGTCCGTATAAAGAAGAAGCTTTAATGATGACCAAAAGTATATATACTATATATTTTTTCTCTAAGCCTTCCCCAAGAAACCTGCTACCATGTCCTGGATTAAATGTGTTCTTAAGAAAGGAAAATATCTACAGATTACAGAGGTCATTAATGCAGGCTCTGAATTTATGCTAAATCCTAAAGACCCACAATTACACCATTGTCCTTGGGTCGGAGTTGGAGGGAGAGAGAGGCTACGGAGCTTTGGCAATGAATGGAAGAAATGGCCCAGTCTGTATTATGGTAGAGTTAACAACTGTGATTATTCCCCAGTTCCTGAATGTGTAGTTGAAATAGATATATGTAGTAACTGGTAAATTCTACAGTTTTTCTCTGACCCATGGAGTAAAGCCATTTGATCATTGCTGTTAGTTGCCATGGAGTCAGCTCCAAGGCATAACAAACTTATGCATAACAACAAAACTTTGCCCAGTCCTGTGCCATCTTCATGATGATGTTGTGATTGAGCCCATTGTTGAGGCTGTTGTATCAATCTGACTCATTCAGGTTTAATCCATACTGAAGGTCTTCAGTAGGAGTCTGTGGAACTGTTCTCCCCAGCCAAACAGAAATTACAGAAACTACAGCCAACATCAAAGACTTAGAGAGATGCAGAGGAAATGATTCATACCACTTACCTATTTAACTCAGCTATTTGGCTGCGGCACAAAGCAGATGGATCTTGGAGACTATTGTGGATTGTCATAAATTTAAACTGGTTTTAATGCCTATATGGTGTCTTTCCTCGGGAATATAAGCCACATCCCCAGTGTCTTAGGCTGGGTGCTCTAGAGTAGCAAAATTAGTGAAGCATATATATAAATATATACGTTATTGTTGTTGTTAGGTGCTGTTGGGTCGGTTCCAACTCATAGCGACCCTATGTACAACAGAACAAAACACTGTCTGGTCCTGCACCATCCTCACATTTGTTGTTATACTTGAGCTCATTGTTGCAGCCACTGTGTCAGTCTATCTCATTGAGGATCTTCCTCTTTTTTGCTGACCTCTACTTTACCAAGAATGAAGTACTTCTCCAGGGACTGATCTCTCCTGATAACATGTCTTAAGTGTGTGAGACAAATATATACAGAGAGATTTATTTCAAGGAAATGGTTCATGCAATTGTGGAGGCTGGCAAGTCCCAAATCCATGGGTCAGTGGCAGACTGGAAGCTTCTCCTGACTCATGTGGTAGCAGGGGCTGGTGAACCCAAATCTGCATGTCAGGCAGCAGGCTACTGGCTTATGGAGTTGCGGGAGCTGGTGAATCCAAAATCTGCAGGTAAGGTAGCAGCTTGCAGGCTCAAGTCCCAAGAACTGGAGGTCAGTGGATGACAAGGCTCACGCAGGATCAAGAGAGAGCAACCTTTGCCAGAAGGTCCGTGTATATTGGATACAGGCCATACCCTCAAGGAAACTTCCCTTTCAACTGATTGCTCACATCAGATCATAAAATGAGGATGATTACATAATATAAGCCAAACCACTGAGAATCACGGCGTAGACAAGTTGACATATAACCTTTACCATAACACCCTGGTACCTAATAAATGGGTATTGACTTAGTTCACAGTCATGTGCCTGAGCTCCACAATGTGCACTTCTCCTCATAAGAGCTGATCTGCTTTGTGCCCAAATAATAAAAGAAAATGCCAGTGATGAGTCTGTAATATGCTACCATTTTCCAGTGTACTAACCAGCCATAACCCTATGGGGCAGTTCTACTCTGTCCTACAGGGTCTCTATGAGTTGAAATCAACTCCACTACGGTGGATTTATTTGTGTGTGTGTGTGTTTAACCAGCCATACGGTTGCTGATTGATTACATAAAGTATCTTCCTTCTTGAAGGGAGTAGTGGTATGTTTTCTCAGAAATAGTGACTTACTCTGGGTACAGACTGATCTTTCTTGCCCTCAATATTTCTGCCAGTGCCACCATTCAAACACTTACAGAGTGCCTGTTCCTTGCTGTTTCGCCCACACAGCATTGCCTCTAATCAAGGAATTCATTTGATCATCGATAAAGGCTGCCAGGGAACATGCCAGAGGATTCACTGGTCTTAGTATTGTGCCATCACTCAAAATCAGCTGGCCTGATAGAATAGTAGGAATGGCCAATTGAAGGCTCAGTTGCAGTGCAATCTAGAATAAAACAACAATAACAAATTTAGAGTCTTGTCCTAGAGTATACCTTAAAACAGTAGATGATATATTGAGCTGTTTCCTCTGTGGCCATTAAATCAAGTTGTAAATAGAGGAGTGGCCTTCTCACTATTATGCCTAATAATCCACTCACAATATTTTTCTTCTTATCCACACAAACTTGATTACAGTTGGACTGGCAGTTCTGGTACCTAAGAGAGAGACATCTATGCCAAAGGTTATAGTCACGGTTCCATTAAAATTGAAAAAGAGACAGCCACCTGGCCACCTTAGGCTCCTCTTGATGCTGAACTGACAAGAAAATGACCAGATTAATTTCTAGGCTGTGGTGATTCTTCCTAATTACCAAGGGAAAATTAGGTGATTACTGCACAAAACAGTGAAGGAGGACTCTGCCTGGAACCTGAGGGATTCATAAGAAATTTCTTTGTGTTCCCATGTCCGGTAATAATGTCAGGAGGAAACTAGAATAACTCAGTAAGGTAAGTCTCAACATGGACATGGATTCTGTAGGAATACAAGTTTGGGTTGCACCACCAAATAAAGAGCCCTAACCAATCAAGGGGCTGACAGAATGTGAAAGGAATATGGAATTAAGTGGAGGAAGACTGCAACTACGGTTACTGGCTTTGAGCTTATGATTGGCTAAAGAGATAGGGATGGCATTGCTTATATCTTATGTTAAATGGTTAGATTTTCTTCAGTTTCTTTTTTTTAACCTTATATGGATAATGTTGTAATTTAGGATCCACTGAGAGTTTGATTAAATTGATAACAACCTGTGGTGATTTGATGGTAGATGGGGCTCTGTAATTTCGGTTGTGCTGGGCGAGAATGGATTCTGAGTTGCAGAATGTATTAAGAGTGTTGGTTTTCACTCCTCCTTCCTACCCCACAAGTTCAAGGCTGACCTCTGTGGACTGCCTTACCTGGATTCTCTTGCCTTCTGACTTCAGATTAGATTCAGTCAATGGGGAACACCCGCAGCAGATTGAAGAGCGTGAAGGGAGAGTGGTCAGGATATTTCTGAAATTGTCTTTTCATACAGATTGTTGTTACTGTTGGCTGCCTTCCACTTGGCCCCTGACTCATGATGACCCCAAGTACAAGGGAATGAAATGCTTCACTGTCCTGCACCATCCACATGATCAGCTCTGAATTGAACTCTGGTGATCTATAGAGTTTTCACTGGCTGATTTTCAGAAGTAGGTCTCTGGGCATTTCTTTCTAGTCCAGCTTAGTCTGGATTCTCTGCTGAAACCTGTTCAGCATCATAGCAGCATGAAATCCACCACTGACAGAAGGATGAGGACTGCATGTGAGGTACGCTGGCTGAAATTGAACCCAGGTCTCTCACATGGAAGGCCAGGATTCTACCACTGAACCACCAACGCCTCTTGTTCAGGATAGTTCTTTTCCATACCTTTCCTCATCTAAGCCACAGTTCTGACAGTGGCTGCCTTTCTCTATAACTATAGCTTTTGCTGAGCCGTCCCTTTTCTACTGCCTAGCTCTCCCTCAGAAACACTCTTCCCCTTACGCCTTCCTCAGACAGTAGTGGTAATAGCTTTCTGCATTTCCTAGTGCCATGGTCTGCAACATCTCTGGCTGGTTACCTTAAACTTTCCCACACCCTTCATTCAGTCTTCTTTACAATACCAGCCAAGCATGCATTCTCTTTCCTGAAGGGATCCAAACCCATATACCAGTCTATACCTAGAAAATACCTGTCAATAGAGAGTGAATTGATTAGCAATCTTCAAACATTTTCAGAAATTCTTATTCAAATAGTACCTAGAGATTTACTTTGTAAAAAAGATCTAGGAGCAGTGGATGGAGGTGTGGACGTGGTAGTCCTGATGTGTGCTTCTGGAAAAGTATTTATTTGCCTGCCACTTCCAATCTCTGGAGCAAAATCTTGAACCATTTCCAAAGGAAATTTTAAATTTTCTAAATTTTATGCTAGGGTGAGTTTAGCCAAGGGTAGATTTTACAGTAACATTGGATTGTTCTCATTATTATCATTTTAATGGACATACACTCTTTAATTTAAAACTTAAACTAATCTGGAGGTTACCTGGATTACTGTCCTCAGTTTCCCTGTATCTTGATGGCCTGATTATTGCATGGGGAAATTAACAGCTCCTAACTCATAGACTTCTTGTGAGGATTAAATGCATTGATACATGCAAAACATTCAGGACAGTGTTTGGCCTTTAGCAAGTGATCATTAAATAAGAGTTATGATTATTCTACACATTAGCCTACTCTCTATAACCATGGGCACAGCTGTATTTACTTCATTCTTCATTCAGTACAATCCTCTACACCCAGGAAAAGGCTTTACATGAGTTTGGGAAGCAATATCAGAAGACTGAGGTACACCTGACCCAAGCCATGGTGTTTTCAGTCGCATCATATGCATGCAAAAGCTGGACAATGAATAAGACCAAAGAAGAATCAACGCCTTTGAATTATGGTGTTAGTGAAGAGTATTGAATGTACCATGGACTGCCAGAAGAACAAACAAACCTGTCTTGGAAGAAGTACAGCCCGAATGCTCTTTAGAAGCAAGGATGGTGAGACTTTGTCTCACATATTTTGGACATTTTATCTGGAGGGACCAGTCCCTGGAGAAGGACATCATGCTTGGTAAACTAGAGAGTCAGTGAAAAAGAGGAAGACCCTCAACGAGATGGAGTGACACAGTAGCTGCAACAACGGGCTCAAACATAACAACAACTGTGAGGATGGCACAGTACCAGGCAGTGTTTTGTTCTGTTGGGCACAGGGTCACTATGAGTTGGAACCGACTTGACGGCACCTGACAACCACATATAGTGTCCTCCTGCTATATTATCTAGCATTGTAAAAGTGTAATCACAAGCTAGCGTGTGTTGTAACATAGCCATCTAACTATGAAGTTTTGTTCATGATTATACCCTATTTCCCTCTAACTTCCTTTAATGTTTTCTTATTAGACCCCTTCATATGATTAAGCTTAATTTTCCTTCTGGCATGCCTCCTGAGATAGTGTCATCATTCAAATTAAACCTTACAGCTACACATTTAATTGAAAATTTCACTAACTAATGGTGCTGTTTCTGTAAAAGAGAAGCAAATTCAAATATTTTACCCATGTTTCTACTCTGCCTTCATTTTATACCTCTCCTTTCCAAGTGAAAATTTAACAGGGAAATCCATTACTGTAAGTGAAAAACGAATTCTAACTTGGCATCATGTATCACTCACTGAATTTGAATTGCGGGACCTGTTCACAAAGTAAAGAGCCCTGAGATGAGAACAATATTTCAAACAACAAGGGACCTATGTCAAATAACCGCAGGAAGGTTGACTGCTCTCAAAGACTTCCATAAAGCCTGCACCCAAGCCTCCTCAGCAGTTTGGCATTGACAGAAACACTTAAAAACAGTTTGAAGAGATTGTGTCTCATGTTAGCAGCAACTGAAAAGTCCGTAATACCTCAGTCATTTGAGATAGAAACAGTGCATTCTAAATTGGCCTCTAGAAGAGTAGATAAAATAATCTAAACTATAGGCATTATAATGTTCTTTTCTCAGTCAGCCTGACAGAATCTAGCCCATACTGACACAGTTATAAATCAGGTCAAATCAAAGGTGGATTTATTCTAGGATATTCTTTCCATCCCTTGGCTTAGAATAGAATACTGTGGAAATAACTTCCAGTTGGAATAAAACTGCATAGAAGCTACTGGTTGGTTATCACAAAGGTAAAGTAACACCACAGTTACCCAACATCATTGGTAAATGCAGATTTCAGTTAAAGATCGCTTAACTGAAGTTTAACTCAATAGTGGAGTAAATAGTATATAGAGATTTACCTTAAATAAACAGTTGGCTTTTCTGCATATTTTGCGTATTCTGCATATTGTTTCAAATAATTAATTTGAAGCAACTCCAATTTACAGTGTAAATCTATAGATGTCAGATTCCTACCCTTCAGCATTGCACATTAGACTGAGACATTTCATCACTAACTAGATGCCTTATTGTGTTTTAGAAGCCCAGGTGGCACAGTAGTTAAGCCCTTGGTTGCTAACGGAGAGGTCGGCAGTTTGAGCCCATGAGCCAGTTCGAGGGAGAGAGATGTCGCAGTCTGCTTCTGTAAAGATTACCACCTTGGAAACCCTATAGTGTAGTTCTGCTCTGTCCTATAAGGTCACTCTGAGTCGGAATCCACCCGATGGCAATGAGTTTAGTTTTTGGTATTGTGTTTACAATGATTTTGGATCGCTTGATCCTGGTATATTCATTATTTTTTCTTCAGTTTTCTTAATTTTTTAATTAGTAAACTTGGGAAACATTATTGGATCATCAAGTTAACACTCGGTAGGGAAAATGAGCTGAAACCTGAAATATTCCATAAGAAACACATTTATAGAATAGGGAGTTCAGTGTACCAAATGAGCTGTTGTTTTGGTCTGAATAACTAGAAATGCAAAAGGATGAGAAGAGATTTTTCTTGTTTTCTGGGAACTTTGACAGAAAACATAAATTGTGAGATCATTAAAATAGCTGCAGGATCATCTATGCAGGACTTTGAGAATATGAAACCAGATGTGGGACCTTTAAGCTCAGTAGCCACTTCAAGGCTATATAACAGAAATGATTTATTTGAAGGTTGTAGAAGTTAGTCGTGAGGAATTTAGAAGACAGATACATGGCCAACTGACTAGAAGAGATCCATATTTGTGTCCTTTCCAAAGAAAGGTGATCCAACAGAATGTGGAAATTATCAAACAATATAATTAATATCACATGCAAGCAAAATTTTGCTGAGGATAATTCAAAAATGTCTACAGCCATATATCCACAGGAAACTGCCAGAAATTCAAGCTGGATTCAGAAGAGGATGTAGAACAAGCGATATCATTGCTGATGTCAGATGGATCTTAGCTGAAAGCAGATAATACTAGAAAGACGTTTACCTGTGTTTTAATGATTACGTAAAGGCATTCGACTGTGTGGATCATAACAAATTATGGTTAACTTTGTGCTGAATGGGAATTCCAGAACACTTCATTGTGCTCATGTGGAACCTGTACGTAGACCAAGAGGCGATTGTTTGAACAGAACAAGGAGATACTGGGTGGTTTAAAGTCAGGAAAGGAGTGCATCAGGGTTGTATCCTTTCACCATTCTTATTCAGTCTGTATACTGAGCAAAAAATCCGAGATGCTGGACCATGTGAAGAAGAATGTGGCATCAGGATTGGAGGAAGACTAACAACCTGCAATATGCAGACGACACAACCTTGCTTGCCAGAAGTGAAGAGGACTTGAAGCACTGACTGATGAAGATCAAAGACGACAGCCTTCAATATGAATTGCACCTCAATATAAAGACAACAAAAACCCCCACAACTGGACTGATAAACATCATTATGATAAATGGTGAAAAAATTAAAGTTGTCAAGGATTTAATTCTTGGATCAACAATGAAGCAGTGTCAAGAAATAAAATGACGTATTGCATTAGGCAAATCTGCTGCAAAAGACCTTTTTACAGTGCTAAAAAGTAAAGATGTGACTTTGATGACCCAAGCCATGGTATTTTCGATCCTCTCGTATCTGTGAGAAAGCTAGATAATGAAAAGGGAAGACCAAGGAAGAATTAACACATTTGAATTATGGTGTTGGAGAAGAATATTGAATATTCCATGAACTACTAGAAGAATGAACAAATCTGTCTTGGAAGGAGTACATCCAGAATGCTCCTTAGAAGAGAGAGTGTCGAGACTTTGTCTCGTGTGCTTTGGACATGTTATCAGGTGGGACCAATCCTTGGAGAAGGACGTCATGCCTGGTGAAGTAGAGGGTCAGTGAAAAAGAGGAAGACCCTCAATGAGATGGATTGACACAGTGGCTGCAAGAATAGCCTCAAACACAGCAGGATGGTGCAGGGCCAGTCAGTGTTTCCTTCTGTTAAAGATAAAGTGCTATAGTCGGAGCCGACTAGATAGTACCTAACAACATGAACTGATATGTATTGACTTATTAATCCTGTTAGAATTAAAACCAAGCCTTCTTGTTGATCTTTCCATTTTTCTTGTTTCTGTTGGATTGACTGAGTTTTCTTTGTTTCACTTCTTTTTCATTTTGTTCTTGAATAGTTATTCAACCTGTGTCATTGATTCGATGATGACCTTTACATTTTTAACACAAGCACTTAAAATGCTATTTTTGCCTATATTGTTTTTCTTACTGCTTATATTCAAAATATTTAAAACCACTATGGCATGGTCACAGAAAAATCAGAATTGATATTTGGTACCAGCCATAAATAACCAGGAGAATCTGCCTGCTGTATATCAAATAAACTTAAGGCTTACTTTCTTCATCAAGTAAACACGTTTTTGGATTTGTTCATTTCTGTCACATCATCACTTAAAAGGGTAATCTATGATTTCATATAAAGATCATTAATTTTAAATTATTACTTAACAGCTAATGGTCTATATTTTATTTTTTATCAGTGTTCTGTAAGATGTGCCATCATTTTGGATTCAACTTTGTTATTCATATTTAAAATTGCCTTAGGACTGCAGTTGCATTAAAACTTTGAAATTGGCTTGACCATCACCATAAAATGAACTGAGATTGGCTAAGGATTGCATTGAATTTATAAATAACTTTTGAGAGCGTTCAGAAGTTTTCAATATTGAGTCTTCCAATCCAAGAATATGTATAACCTCCTCTCCCAATGATTTGGATCTTATATAATTCATCTCAATAATGTCTTATAGATTTCTGCGTAGAATTCTTGCCCTGTTTTCATTAACTGCATTTCAAAATATCTTATGATTTTTTCCTATTGTAAATGGCATTTTAAAATTATTCTTGCATATATATGCAACTAACCAGAATCATTACTAAATTCACTTATTAATTCTATTAATATATTAATATTAAGTTATTATGAACTTCATTTCCTTACATCAGTTTTGTCTGTTATTAGGACAGTTATACAAACTTTCTTTTAGTAAGTGTCAGTATATTTTTTACATCATTTTGCTAGCAACCTTTCAGCACGCCCAAATTTAATGGATAATTTTTGTAAGCAGAATATTGTTAATTTTCATGCCGTTATCAGTCTGACAATATTTGTCTTTTATTGGAGTTTTTAGTATATTATATTTAATATAATCACTGATATCTGGATTTGAATCTACCCTCTTACTACTTGTTTTCAATTTGTCACAACTTTTCTATCCCTTTTACTGTATTTTTAAAATTTCTATTACCTTACTTGTGTAATTTCTGAATTTTATGTACTCCCTCTGTTAGTTTTGCATCCTAATATCATTTTTTTGTAATTTATTTTGAAATTACATGCCATCTTGAGTTATTAAAGTATATTATAAATAGCTCCTTTTACCATTTTCTGGAATATATACAGACTTTAGAGCATGTAACTACATTTAACACCCTCACAAGGTATTATTATTATTATTATTTATGGGGTCAAAAGTCATGAAAAACTCCTTTTTTTATTTTGTTCTGTGTTGGTCTGTGGTGGAACTTTTTCTTTTTTCCCTGAAAATGTGTTAATTTTGCCTCAGGATTTGAAGCTACCACCTGTCTGTCACTTTGTTGTGCTGTGGTAGCTTGCATGTTGCTACAGTGCTGGAAACTATGCCACAGATACTTCACATACCAGCTGGGTCACTCACGGTGGGCAGCTTTCACCGGAGTTCCTAGACTAAGACAGACAAGGAAGGAAGACCTGGTAATTTATTTCTGAAAATTAGCCAGTGACAACCCTATGGATCACCACAAAATATGGCCTCATATAGTGCTGGAAGATGAGTCCCTTAGGCTGGAAGGCACCTAAAATACACAGTGGCCACAACAGTGGACTCAAACATACCAATGATTGTCGAAATGGCAGGGGACTGGCAATGTTTCATTCTGTTGTACTTGGAATTGCCATGAGTTGGAGCCCACTTAATGCCAACTAATAACAACAGTAACAATAATTTTTAAAATATATTATGTCTGGGTATAGAAATGTGTAGAAAGCATATGCTAATGACATCAGTCCTCTATTTTCTGGCTTCCATCACTTTTTTAAGAAGCCAGCTATTTGTCTGATTGTAATCCTTTCAAGAGAACCTGCCTTTCTTGCTCTGACTGCTTTACAACTTGTGTCTTTGCTTCTGGTTTTCAGAGATTTCTGTACAATGTGTTGAGATGTGGTTTCATTGGTGTATGCGCCTTAAACCCGTTGTCGTCGAGTCGATTCCAACTCATATGTTCCTTGGGTGTCTTGAATCTTTGACTTGATGTTTTCAATCAGGTTTGAAAAATTCTTGGCCTCTATCTTTTTGTCAACTGCTTCTGTCCCATTACTGTCTTAGTTACCTAGTGCTGTCATAACAAAAACACCACAGACTGGGTCACTGTAAAGAACAAAACTGTTTTCTCAGAGTTCAGGAGGTTAGAAGTCTGATTTAAGGGAGTCAGGTCTAGAGGAAGGTCCTTCTTTGTCTCAGCTTTTAGTAGCTTCCGGCAGTCTTTTGCATTTCTGAGCATGTAGATGCAGCTGCCTCTGTTGTCACATGACATGTGTTTTCCCCGTGTGTCACTCTGTGTGTGGGTTTTCTATGTTTTATAAGACACCATTCAGAAGGGTTTAGGTTTAGACTAGTCCACTATGACCTCATTAACATAATGAAAGAAAAGTCTCTATTTTGAAACAGGGTCACATTCACAGTTACAGGGGTTAGGACTTCTTCGTATATTTGGGGGGACACAGTTCAATCCATAACCCCCATTATTTCTCTCATCTACTTCTATAACTGTAAGTTAGAATCTTTCAGCTCCTTTTTTTTTGGTAGTGCCAGTATGTATATTTTCTTCTGACATCATATGGAGCCTCTCTTCAGCTGTGTCTCATCTTCTCTAAAACTAATCTATTGATATTTTTTGTTTCAGTTTTTGTATATTTCATGTGTAGCTTTTCCATTTAATTTGTGTGTGTGTGTAATATATGTCCTAGTTCTCTGCTAAAATTATGTGTCTTGTTTTCCAATATACTGAACATGCACATTTTGGTCAAAGTTACATTAAAGTTTATATAAGATAATTTCAATATGTCTGCTTCTGTTTTTCATACTTTTTCTTTTGAAATTTGGTCTTCTGGTCAGGTCTCCTGGTATGTTTGACTGTTTTCTGTTCAATAATCCACTGCTGTCAAGTTGATTCCAACTCATAGCAACCCCATAGGGTTTCCGAGGCTGTAAATCTCTACGGAAGCAGCCACAGCTTTCTCCCATATAAATTATTGTATAACTTGAGGCTGCTGCTATTGTTATCTTACTCCAGAGAGGTTTTACTTTATTTTTTTTTTTTTTTTAGCTTAAAACAACACTTTATTTTTCACGGTTGTTTAGATTGACTATCTCAGTTGGGAGGTTTCCACTTTGGGTATCTCATGAGGCTGCAGTCATCTGAAAGCTTGACTGGGTTGGAAGTCCAGCAAGGACTGTTTGAGAAACTGTTAGCTGGTGGTGTTTGCGAGCTGTGGGTCCATGGGGGCAGTTAGATCACCAAATGTGGCTGAGAGAGGCTTTACTTTGGCTTGGTAGTAGTTAGAGTGTAGGGAAAATCATCTTAATCCATTCTGGGACTGAAATGATTCATAGCTGTTTTTCAGTCTTCCTGAGCCCTGGTCTAGTCTCAATTTACATTTTCTTTTCATGTGTAGATTATTGTTTATTCACTATTATCATATGATAACATGGGTTTTTTACCAAAGTCCTTTTTCCTTGGGAGGCCTTAAAATCTAAGTTTGTTCCTCGTTTGTCACCCAAGATGGAGGTTGTGACCAGCATTCTTGCAGTGGTATATGATTAATATAGGAGAGAATAAAGGTCGTTTCATATATTCAAAGTTTCAAAAATTTTTCTTCTCATGAATCCATTCTAAGGAAGCTTCTGAACTGTGTCTTCCACCAAATCAAGGAGTAAACCAAGGAAGAGGAAGGTGTGGCTCTAGAAACCAAGGACCTAGCATAAAATAGGAGAAGAGAATTCCTGTTTAGATGAAAGAAATTCCCATAGCAACAGTCAACCTACAGACTTAGAGAACAAAAGAGGAACTGGTAGACTGCAGAGTATACATCTATGTAAAGAGATTAGATTTAAATTCTGAGGAATTTGTAATATAGTTTCACAGAAAAGGTAAACTGAAATACAAATACTGTCTACAGTAAGTGGAAATAAGAATAAAAGAAATAAGATGTAATCATGATATACTACATAGATCATTTGTGAATAATGTTTACAGAGTTAATGCAAAGAAAAAATAATACCTTAATACTGATTTAGTCAAAGATGTTTATACCTAGATAATTAGTAAGGGGAGAATTGTGGGTATCTGGTGGCGCCGTGGTTAAGTGTTTGACTACTAACCAAAAGGTCAGCAGTTCGAATCCACCAGCTGCTCCTTGGAAACCGTATGGGGCAGTTTTACTCTGTCCTGTAGGGTCACTATGAGTTGGAATTGACTCGACAGCAGTGGGTCAACATAGCTAAATCTTACCGTCTTAACAAGGAAATGAGTAAGTAATATTTAAAACTGAAAATAAATAATAGCAGAATAGCATGTTACTTAAATTTATGGAAATAAAGGCAGGTGGAGAGCAGGAATCAGAGTTGTAAGAGTGGAGCACGGGTTATTCTCTCTCATGTATTTCTCATGAAACCACTTGACCTATATATAAGACAAGAATTTTAAAATAAGGGATAACAGAGTGTAGTTTTGTACAGAAATGAATGAGGACACTAAATATGTGAAATGGTCACAGTGATGTCCCTGTCTCATAAGGCTTTTTTTTCTCATCTCAGAAAGCACTAGTCATTACAGTGGTCTATCTGATTCACAGGATGTGAGGCAGCAATGTGTTTGTGTGTGTGGTTTGTACTTGATGATTTGAATCAGACGATGCAAGGAGAACAAAAATGCATTCTCCAATATAAAGAAAATGTGCCTTTTAAAACTGTATAAAAAATTCTTTGGCTATCAAGATAGTATTTTCAAGTTTGCCTTGTAAAAATGTGAGCTTTGAAGCAACTTAACTAAAATGTTTCCACAGATGTTGACAATAATTCTATCACAAAAACAGACAACAGAGTTATTCTGAAAATTTCTCAAATTTAAGAGTAATAATCTTTCAGAAAGTATTTTATTTATATTTTTTCATTATTTAAAATTTAAACTTTTGCTGTCTTTTTACCCCCTCAAGTTTAAAGAAATAAGCTCTGTTTTAAAAGTGTCATCCTCTTGAAAGATGCAACCTCCCCCCTAGAAACCTGGGAGATTACCAGTCAAGTTCGTAGATGATCAGCAGAGTATTTATAGACACACTAGAAGAAAAATGTTAATAACAGGATTATCTTTGTTAAAAGAGTAAAACTTTTACCTGGGATGATATAAACAGCATGAGAATTCCATTTGCCCAGTATGCAATAATCCTCTATTATGTAGTTTATACCCCCCAAAGAAATATTCAGTTTAGCCACAGCACTTCAGTGGTTCTGTATATCTTTACTGAAAATTTAAAAATATTTTAAATTTGTAAAAATTAAGTCAAACCAATATGTTAACTTCATGTTTAAATGCGTTATATAGTAATATTGAAACACCATAGAAACTACCAACGCATTGCATTGGCTTGGTAAATCAATGAATTTTTTTATAGAACTCAGAATAAAGTACTGAGATTTTAAGGCAAGCATTCAAAAGACTGTTGTTTACAACAGCTTATCCATGAATTGATCTTTTTTTTTTTTTTTGGCTCTATTTCTCTATAAAAGAACAAAAAGAATGTTAAAAAATGCATGCAGAGGTTATTTGACAACAAATGTTATTCCTCTGACAACATTCAAATATACATCAAGTTAAAAAAAAAATCTTCGTTGTTTTAATTCATTTGTTATAAAAGGTATATAAAAATATCTATAGAAGTCGACCTTCATCTGAAGAGTTCAACTGCCTTGCAGAATTATTCTTCTGGGGATGTCTCTAGTGAATGATGCAGCCTTGTGTTTACTGGCTCTGTTTAGAGATGACAGCGGAAAATTACCAGAGGTGGAATCATAGTCCGCACTGTTGAAAGAAAATTCCCATGAAACAGACTTAGGTCCTCTAGTTCTAAACCCACTATTAACTTTCTATTAAATTATGATATTTAGAGATAATATATGTTAATGGCGATTGTAAGTGACATAAAACAGCTCTCCATCTGAATCCAAACCCTGTTATAGTAAATAAGGAGCAAGATAGTGAAGTATGTTGTAATTGCATATACATTAGTTATGACATGAAATGTGCTAAGAATATCTGGAAGCAATCATAAATATATGGTTTCTAAGTAGTAAGTACAAAACATTTAAAATAAGACTAAGGGCTGTATAATTTTTTTTCAAGGGACATGAAAAAGGAGGAAAAACCCAAATCATTAATTTTGATATATTTATAAATACAAATATATTCTAGCCCTGCAGACTAAGATTACAGCTAATATGCTTCAGATGATTTCATCTTAAAGTCTCTTGATACTCTTAAATCTTGCTAAGAATACCTTTATCATTTCATGAAAAATTAATACTATGTTTTACATTTATTCCACTTCATATTCACATAGACAAGAAAAGCTTTATAAACATAAATACTAAAGCAGGAGTTAAGCATAAAACTTTAAAAATTGAACCTCTTTTTTTTTTCTTAAAACCCTGGGTAATATTACCTCTGATGTATGTCCACTTTGGAGAGAAAAGTAAATGGTGGTGGAAAAGGAGTTATTAACATGAAACCAAGAAAGAAGCTTCTGAAATGAAAAGCTGAGCGAGGGCAGATGAAAGTTGAATGTAAGGGCAAGTGCTCCAGATTCTCTACGTCTGAGCATCTGGAACAATAAAAACCCAGTGCCATCAAGTCAATTCCGACTTACAGCGACCCTATAGGACAGAGTAGAACTGCCCCATAGCATTTCCAAGGAGCAGCTAGTAGATTCAAACTACTGGCTTTTTGGTTAGCAGCCTGAGCTCTTAACCACTGTGCCACCAGGGCTCCATCTGGAGCAACAGGGAGTTTGATACAGTGGGAGATCTTAGAGCTGATCCAGACCACCAGCTGCGTTTTACTGGTGAAGAAGAAGCATGACCAGAGAAACTGAGTGCCTCGTCTCACATAGCAGAGCGTGATTAGGAGGTTTCTAACATCCTCCTCTGTGTACTTTCACATCTCAGACATTTGAGGTGGGAAAGACCCTGGCCTATCAATCTATCCAAACTTAACTTTTTAATTCCCTGTTTTGTACCCACCAGGGATGTGAGTTTCAGAGGAAGGAGTCTAATTGGGACGTCTAATTGGAAGAATCGGCCTTGACTGTGCCTTAGAAAATGCATATGGCATTTTTTAGCATTGAAAAGCCTAACAACAGTCCCTGTCTCAGGCCTAGAACCAGCTCCATTGGAACACACAGTCTCAGGTATGCACAGTTGGGTACGATAGTCATTTCAGTTTGGAATCTTATCTCTCACCGCTCAAGAGTGAGCAAGACCACAGCCTTTACAGAGGCGGTTCAGAACTCATCATCTCTGAAATCTCCATAGCAAGTACTTTGTGGAAGCTTCTTGAAGGCAAGGTGGATACCTATCTCCAACCCAGCTGCCGCCGAGAGGCTCTGTCTATAGCCACAGTTGTCTCTTTTATCTCAAGTTTAAAATGTCTTTTGACACATCATTTTTTGAGGAAGGATAGGGAAAATGTTACAAATCATTACTCCATTTTAACTACCTTTATTACTATGATTATACCTGGGAAACAGCAGTTGCTTTTTTGGGGGAGGGGAATCTGTCAGCACCACATTATTAGTTAAGAGAAAGAAACCTTATAAAGAGCAGAGTCTTTAATCTTCGGTGCTAGTCATAAGAAAGCTTTTTTTTTTTTTTAAGTATATAGTTTCATCAGTCTCTCTCTCTCTCTCTCTTTTTTTTTTTTTTAATACTTCCTAGCTTTATTCTCAGGTGATACACCCAATATTTGAATTTAGGTTTCAAGACAAAGTTTGATACTATTTATAGCTTCGTTGATAGTTTGGTGACCTTAGGCAAGTCACCTGGATGGGCTTTTGTTTCCTCAGTCTTCCAATTAGTGAAGTCACCTTTATCTGCTGGGAAGGCGTTGGTCATATTGGGAAGAAATTCCATGCAGTAGGTAAGAGTCAGTCTATGGAATCAGAATGACTGGTTTCAAAGACCTCAGCCATAGCTCTTAACCACTGTGCCGCCAGGGCTCCACTAGCTATTGGGTTTGGGACAATTATTCAGCTTCTCTATGCTTGCGTTTCCTCCTGGATAAAATTGGTTAATAGCAGTGATCACCTGTTGGGGTTGTTGTTCGAATAAGTGGGGTGACATAAGAAGTTACTTAACAAGGTGTATGGTATATACTAAGTTGTCAGAAATGTTATTAGCAACTTATGTATCTGGTTATATGACTTCTTGTCACATCTCTTCATGGGGGAGGAAAAATAAAGATATTACCTCTAATGACAAAATAGGTCCCCAAGGAATGAGATACCCTGTGCTCCCTCTGTATCCTTTTTTGTTTGTTTTTGTTAACAATAGTTGTTGAGTACATTGTATGAGCCAGATATTGTACAAAAGCACTGAGAAACACAAAGAAGTATAGGAATTGGTTGGCAGGCCCCAGGGTGCTCAATGAAGTGGTTTAAAATTTTCTGAAAAAGACTTTATGATAGAGTCTTGTTGGAATCCAGGTGATCTAGCAACTTTTAGCCTGTGTGAAACATAAAACCTTCCTAGCGTTCTATAAAAATGCATTATCTTACCTTCCGAACTTAAAAGTAGGTTCACTTCAGTTGTCAACTTTAATATTAAAAGAGAGCACTTTGCTTATCAAAACTGAAAACTCATATTGCTTTTAAATAAATAACTGTCCATCACAGCTATCTTGCTTCAGTCTGATTAAATTCTATTCTCTGAAGACCAAAGCCTTCTAATATTCCATTTTAAAAGTCAGAGATTTTATCCTGCACTGTGACTGAAAATCAAATCCTTTAAGTAACTTCTGTTCAAACATTTCCAAAAACATATACCTGTCTAGATTAATTCCTGAATACTAGCAACCAGAAAGTTAAAATTTTAATGGCATGAATAAAATCAATATTATAGCCTATTACTTTTGAATTTTTCTCTAAAATGTAATGCGAATTCATAGGGCACACAAATTTTATACTTATTTACTTTTATGTTTATTATTTGTAGTAATCTTAAACAAATTCTCTCTTTTTTATATAGCAAGATATAGTCCTAGGGTAAAGTATTTCCTCCTTTTTTCTAGAGAATTCTGGAACTCCAGAATAATTTTTACAAGTGTAAAATCCAATAGAGTTTTTTACAAATGTCTAAATATGTTGCCCAAATATTTGAATATGAAGATCTACATTACCCTGACACTTTTAATAGACCTTGAAATTTTATTTTTACTCATTCTATCCATGAAATGATAGGATGTAGCTGACTTGAGAGAACTTAACACATGGCTATAATGTGTCCTTCATTGATATTACCAGCTTCAGAACCATTTAAAGAAACCCATGTGGAAAAAATGGAGCCCCGCTAGTGCAGTGGTTAAGAGCTCAGGCTGCTAATCAAAAGGTCAGGGGTTCGAATCCACCAGCCACTCCTTCAAACCCTATGGGGCTGTTGTACTCTGTCCTATAGGGTTGCTAGAAGTTGGAATTGACTCGATGGCAATGGGTTTGGTTTGTCTGGTATGTGAAAAATAGTCTTATTTTTTAGCCACACATCAGAAAAATCTTAAGTGAAAAGTGATGTTATCCATCTTGCTTTCCTCCTGATTTTGTGTTGGCCGAAAGCTAATTCACCTTCAAAAGCTGACCTTTTGATTCCTAGGGACAAATTGTTAACAAATAATTCAGAAAGGAAATTTGTAGTCTGTTCTGCTGAATTCTATAAGTCTTCAGGGTGTTGGTAACATCTCTGGGACAAACATATAGATGATAGCATTGGAGAAAAAGACAGGGTATATTTTAAAGCATCACTGATATTATACATGAAGGCAGTGTAAGGCTGCATACCATGTGTACCAAATTACTAGTGATTACGGTGAACTCTCTAGTGAACTGGTAAGAAAGACAGTCACGTTTTTCCCTAGTCAGGAAAGGTTTTATAATTTCAAAATTTTCCCTTTTTTTTTTTTTTTTTTAATTTCTACCTTAAGGGTTTTCTTTAATTTTGTAAATCATAATCATAACTATTTACTGGAGAAGCAGAATCTACCTAAATTTATACAACAATTAGTCAAAAATTAATTGCAATTCAGGATGTACTTTCAGTAACTAGTCTTTTACAGAACATGACAGAGTAGAGTTATTTAGCAGTGCTTAAAAGAATGTTTATCTTTAGTATTATGTCTTGGAAGAAGTACAACCAGAATGCTCCTTAGAAGCAAGGATGGTGAGACTTCGTCTCACATACTTTGGACGTGTTATCAGAAGGGACCAGTCCCTGGAGAAGGACATCATGCTTGGTAAAGTAGAGGGTTAGCGAAAAAAGAGAAAGACCCTCAATGAGATGGATTGACACAGTGGCTGCAACAATGGGCTCAAGCATAACAAGGATTGTTAGGACGGCACAGGACCGGGCAGTCTTTCTTTCTGTTATATGTAGGGTCGCTATGAGTCGGAACTGACTTGATGGCACCAAACAACAAGACAACAACATGTTTGTGTTTTAGAGTTGGGGCTTAAATGTCAGTATGTCATGAAGAAAATTACTATCCCAACTTCAGTTGACTGTGGAAGTGTCTACCATAGTGTGAGGAACTTCAGTTTAAAAAAAAAGAAGACACATTTTAATCTAAATATGTTGGGAAGGAATTGTTGCTGTTGTTGTTAGCGGCTATCAAGTTGACTCCGACTCCGGACAACCCAGAACGTAATGCTTCCTGGTCCTGCATTATCTCACAATCGCTGGAATCCTTCTTGTGGCTCATGTACCGCTGCGTCTCACCGAGGGTCTCCCTGGCCCTCCACTTCACCAAACATGATAACCTCGTCTAGAGATTGATCCTTTCTGATGATGTGTCCAAAGCAAGTGAGTTGTACACTATTCTGTTGTGATCCATACAGTTTTCACTGACTAATTTTTGGAAGTAAACATACAGGCCTTTCTTCTTAGTCTGCCTTAGTCTGAAAGCTCTGCTGAAACCTGTCCACCATGGGTGACTCTGCTGGTGTTTGAAATACTGGTGGCATAGCTTCCAGCATCACAGCATCAAATATTGCCCTCTTTAGTTGCCCCCCACAGGGGTAAACTGTGGTTGGTATCAATATTTGCAGCTTGGGGCAGTGGTGGGGGTACATAGTAGATGACTTCAAATAGAAAAAAAAAATGGTATTAATGAACATGTATTTCCGCAGTATACCTGTTCGTGGAGGATAGAATGTTCCCACAAGCCTAAACTCAGCTAATCTAAATTTATAGAAGAAGTAGGGAAATGAATAGGAAATAATGAGGGAACAGAATATAGCAGTAGGCTTCAGATGAGTTTTTCGCTGTAGAAATGGAAGATTCAGAACAACATCTCCTTATTCCAGTGCTTCTACCACAAATTCAGCCTGAGCATGAAAGTGTTTGGACACAGACTGTATCCCTGACAAACATAATCACAGTGCCGAACAGAACAGGCACCTCCCAAACATCCCTGCACAACCCTGAGCGTTTGGCTATGTGCAAACAGGGCTCATCAAAGTGTTTAGCAATGGGGGCATCAACAGCAGAAACCGAACGATCCGTTCCCCAAAATGAAAAGGATGTAAGGGTGACCTTTCCTGTAGGAACATCTCTCCTATCAGAAAAGTTCCTGGTCTACAGGGAAAGTGGTAGCTCACTCCTTCACACACAGTACTGTCCATTCTGTACCTCAGAAAACTGGGAGATGAGACAAAATGTCCCTCACTTATTTTCACTTTAAAATGCAAACTCTCTTGGGCCCTGTAAAGGCATTACTGAAAGTGAACAGAATAGAGAAGCTAAGTCCCAGAACTATTAAAATATAGATAAATAATTGGGTCTCCACTGCATTCCAGTCAGTTAATTATTTATTGGGTTTTTCTTAAGTGGCAGCCTTCATCAGGACATTACCTCAGGACACCAAGTACCACAGACTATCAACAAAAGGTCATATGGAACAGAACCAGCAACGCCAATTGGTATTTAAATCACTTATAAAATAGATTGTTTAGAAATGGCGTGTGTGAAAGCTTCCTCTGAATGTCCACAGATCTCTCTGGGCTTTGTCAAATCAAGTCAGCAAATAATATCTTGCCCTGTAGTTTCAAACTCTTTAAACAAGGGGTCCAGGCTTTCTCAGCATCACTTCAAAGTTTGTGATGATGCAGAAGGAAAGATGCCACCTGTAAGTTTGAAAGGACCTCACTTTTGAGGCTGCAAAAATCAGTCATTGCTTTAAATTCCATTTGGTAGCGAATGATACAAAATGCAAAACCTCCTGGGGTACCTGTCCCTTCATAGTCCTCCCTCGCCTTGGAAGGAAGGCTGTTGAGAAACTCTAGCCTGGGGCTTGTTTGAGGGGGGATATGATCCCTCACAACAGACGTGAAGAGTTGAGGGGACTTGGAGCAGAAGGGAAGGAGGCGAAAAGAAAGGCGGTAGATCTGACCTCTTTTTGCTCGGCGGCAAATAACTGGTGCTTCTCTTTCCCTCTTTTTGAGAAGGAAAAAACACACACACATTAGGCAAAAAAAAAAAAAAACCATGCAAACAGCAAGGAAGGAATTTAGAAAACTAACTTGTCTGAGATCATTTTTCCAGATGGGTTATTTGGTGGAATGTCAGTTAATGCGCAAACCAGTATCAGTCCCATGTCTACCAATAACAACTTATAAAATAGGTTAACCTCTTTACCAGCCACTGACTCACCTCTTCTCCTGAGCCCTGCGAACACCCACTGAGTTTCAGGGCACCCACTTTGGTGCAAAATTTCTCACCAAAGATGCTCAATGCTTCAAAATTATTCTTTCTTTTTCTCTGGTTTCTTCCTATATTCAAAATCCCCTTAAAAGAAACAAACAAAAAAACAGTTGCCAGTTGAGTAGATTCTGACTCATGGTGACCTCATGTGTGTCAGAGTAGAACTGTCCCGTAGGGTTTTCAAGACCGTGATCTTTTGAAAGCAGATTGCCAGGCCTTTCTCCCAAGGTACCTCTGGGTGGGCTTGAATTGCCAACCTTTCGGTTGCTAATGCTTTACCATTTCCTCCACCCAGGGACTCCTGAAAACCTCTTGCCCTGGGGCATTTCAGTTAAACATTAGTGTAAAATAAATATAAATTGGTAAACCCCATTCCATTTTTTTACTATCACCTGTAGCTTTATACTTCACTAAGGTACTTGAAAATTAAATTTTAATCCTAGAGGAGCATGCTTTGACCCAAGTACTATTATCAAGACATCACATCTTGCACTAAGCTATGTTTTTACTGTTTTCAGCTTATTTGTCGGCACATTCCATGTGTAATTTGTGCATGCGTATACATCAGTTATGAATCACTGCCTGCTCAGGATCGCAGCGCGGCACGCTAGTGGGTGCTTCTCTGCCAATAAGGCTTGAACTGGTGAAGGGAGTCTGACCCACTCAAGGGTATGTCTGATTTTCAGGCTCTACTGCTTACCTATTTGGGTTTCTATTCCACATGGCTGCTTCTCAGAGGACTGTTACAAAGATGGCATCATTGCAGCAAAATGTGACATGATGTATGAACAGTAACTGTACTTTGCAGCCTGAGGGAAGTGTCAGCTTAGTAACTGCACAAGAGACAGGGCGGAGGGGCAGAAGTACAGATGCCAATACCCTAGAAATACACCTTAACCCATTGTCTGCTGTACACCTGTTTTTCCCTACATGGCTTTTTTTTTTTTTTTAATTTGGTTTTGTACAGCTTTTCAGGTCCTTCTTACAGCAGCAAAATAATTTTTTCGAAACAAAATTCACTTTCTGCCCGAATGTAGAAGACGTGACCATAGAGCTACTATGTTCTGGGGAAGAGGTACTGAAGCTCCACAAGGTCTGTTTCGTCTAAGTCCTGCTGTGCTTTAATGGAACCCCAAGATTCCAGGAACCCAGTTGGCATACTTTATTTAAATCAGTCTTAATATATAGAATACTTTGTCTCATTTTCCTTGTTAAATATTCATATGGTCAAAAGAGCTCTGTCCTCATAAATTAATAGATACAGAAATAAAAGGTTAACATGACTGAACCCCACACGTGCCAGCGCTGCTTCTGTGCCTGAGCTGTCTCTTCCTTGATGGCTTCTTGAAGCCCTTTGTCAGTCCTTCTCATTTAGCATTGCAAATATACCAACATATTGTACAGATTAATTTTATAATTTATCCATAATTAATTATCTCTTAATTTTTCTCTTCTAGAATAGAAACATCTGTATGGTAAACTGTATTTTATACCTGGTTGTTTCTAACACTTAGCCCAGCACCCAACCAGTAACTTGCTCCCACTGAGTTGACTTGGACTCAAGGTGACTCCTTGTGTGTCAGAGTAAAAATGTGCTCCATAGAGTTTTCAATGACTGATTTGGATCCCCTGGTTCTGAAGGCTGTGTCCACACTCAGCTTTAGTGTAAAGTTAATTCATTATAGTTTCCAAGGTTTTTTAGGTTTCCAGTCTAACTGTGGGAATCATCAAGTTGTTAATGTCTTTTAAGACACCCTGTTCCCACAGGGATTTTCCTTGAACGGATAAAAGCTTGGAACTGACCTTTTAGCAGATCCTTCATTTTTATGCATCTTAGCAAGTTACACATTATGAGAGCCCCCTTTCTAACTTTTTTTAAGATTATAGATCCATTTGGTAGTTTCTCTCTTCTACATAAAGTACCTTTCTCTAAAAAAAGGAGAAGTTACCCTGAGTAACATTAAATAATAGAATATCTACAAAAAGAAAAATCTAAAATACTTACAAAACAATAGTGATACCTCAATGGTATAAAATATTATGAATGAGACTTAGGAGGACATATGTTTATAGGAAATTTTTTAATTGATAAATGAAAAGGAAAAAAGTAGAAAAAAGAGAATATGGGGGAAAATACAAAGGAGGAAGAGAGTCCTTTTATTTTGTTACTTTATGTTACTATCATTCTTTAGGGTTTTAGTTAAACTTATGATAAATATTAATATGAGAGGAATGTCTAAAAGTCTGAGCTAATTGGGGCTATAAAAACTATTGTTAAATTGAATGAAGAGAAGGTAAATTTTATTTTTAAATGAAGTTTTAGAAAAGTAATTGATCACAACTTTAGACGTAGTTTAAAATTTGATCAATTTTCATGGCTTATTCTATATATGTGCAACCATAAACATAAAACTTTGTAAGTAGCGGTAAAAGTAATTATATTTTATTGCCAGCAGAGATCGAATTTTTAAAAATTTAAAAGAGGAATTTTGAAGAGCAACAATTAATACGATTTTCATGAACATGATGTTTTCCCAAAGGTGGACCTAGCAATGATTCCCAGCTTTCTAGGTAGAGGACTGTGCAGAGTAGGTGCACTATTGGCTTTGAGAATGCACTGAGAAATTGTGTCTTCTTGCAGAAATACTGAGAACACTTCAGAAGGAATAGATGGTTTCCAGAGACCCAGTGAACTTCTCAGACCATTTTAGGGTTACTGTCTTAGTTATCTGGAGCCCTGGTTGCTTAGTGGTTAAGATCTCGGCTGCTAACCAAAAGGTGAGCAGTTCGAATCCACCAGTCACTCCTTGGAACCTCTATGGGCAGTTCTACTTGCTGTGAGTAGGAATCGACTCAACAGCAACAGGTTTGGTTTGGTTGGTTTGGTCTTAGCTATCTAGTGCTGCTATGACAGAAATATCACAAATGGATGACTTTAACAAACAAAAGTTTATTCTCTCACAATCTAGGAGGCTAGAAGTCCATATTCAGGGCATCAGCTCCAGGGGAAGGCTTTCTCTCTCTGGGCTCTGTCTACAACCATCTCAATGCAGGGACCCCGGGTCCAAAGGATACCACTTCACTCTTGGTTCTGCTTTCTTGGTGGTAGGAGGCCCCTCTCCTCCCTGCTTGCTTCTCTCTTTTATATCTCAAAAGAGATCAACTCAAGATACAACCTAATACTGTGGACCGAGTCCTGCCTCATTAACATAACTGCCTGTATCCTGCCTCATTAACATCATAGAGGTTAGGATTTCCAACACATAGGATAATCACATCAGATCACAAAATGGTGGACAGTCACACAATACTGGGAATCAAGGCCTAGACAAGTTGACACATTTTGGGGGGAAACAATGCAATCCATAACTGTGACTAACTATAATCATTATAAGAAAATAAAATAGATGGACTTTACTTAGGTCTTCTGAATCAAAAAGTCCTAATGCCAGTATCTCAATTTCTAATTTAAAATTGTTCACCTGTTCCACGCTTCAGGTTCTTCACTTCTATCTCTCCAAGCTGTCTGTTTTCTTTGACTAAGTCATCAATTTAAACTAATTAATCCAGCATTCTGTGCCTTCTAAAATTTTAATACCTTTATTCTATTTTCTTGTTACACATTTTGATACTTAAATAGTAGCCAAAAAAATCTCCCCACTGTCCTAAAATAATAGATGTATTATGTTAATATTTCTTATATTTTCAAATAATTATTCTAATTGTGAAGGACATTGACTTAATGTTCTTGGAAATCTAGTGGGAGATTGCAAGATGAATGCCTCAAGGAGGGAATGCCTTTTAATGATCATGTTTTTTTTTTTTCCCTTAAAATTTGTGGCATTTTGGAATGCATTCAATAGTATATCTTTTCTTATTCAATACTAATATATTTTCTCCAAGATAGTCACATAAAATTGATACTTCTTGATACTTCCCATGTGTCCACTTTGTCATTTGGCTTGGAAGAATCCTTAGCACACCTCCATACATCCCAAGATTCACAAGTATCCAAGCTTGAGGAACATATCATTGGATATCTTGAGTAGCTGCCAACACTAATCTTTGATTTTACGTTGCCTGAATTTAAATGAAAGTCTTGTAATTTATGCGAAAAAAACCTTATTTTTCTTGGACAACACATACTCCAGGTTTGCAAAGGTTGGTAATTAGATATTAAAAAAGAGAGAGAGAGAGGTTTAGGAGAAATTATACACTCTCCTCACTTATGGACATGCCTAGATTCTAAAGATCAGGTTGTTATGCAAGATTGGCATTATGCAAAAATGGAGGATGACCACATCAGATGACAAAATGGAGGATGACTACATCATTATATAACGGCAAAATTATATCATTACATAACTGCCAAACCACTGAGAATCGTGGCTCAAACAAGTTGACACATAGCCTTAACCATCACAGCCAGCGTTACTCTCACCTCCCACCCTGAAGTTCGTTACTGCCAGACATAAGTCATTAATGTGCAAAATAGTTGGACAGTAGATTCTTTATCATTGTCATAAGTGCAAAATGTCAGATAACAAGACAGTCAATAAGTGAGGAGAAGGTGTATTCAGAAATACAATTGGAGTAAAGGGTTGGTTTTTTTTTTTTATTGTACTTCAGGTGAAGGCTTACAGAACAAATAGTTTCTCATGAAAGAGTAGTACACATGTTGTTTTATGACATTGGTTAACAACCCCA
>NW_004444035.1:8356981-8380571 GCF_000243295.1 Trichechus manatus latirostris | reverse complement strand
AAGAAAAGAAAAGAATGAATAAATAAAAATCAGAAAAGTTAAAGAACTGCACCATTCCAGGGATCCCACTGGTGCAGCTATGAGGTCTGGGGAAGTCGTTCTCAGGTGTTGTAGGACAGTTTTGCTAGAAGGTGTAGAGGTATACAATGCCAGGTATTCGGGGAACAGAAAGAGAAAGAAGTTATAGAGAGACGAGAAACTGATCAATGAAGAATGAGAATAAGGGAAAAAAAGGGAAAAGAGAACAAAACAATTTAAAAAAAAAAAAAAGCAAGAAAGCCCAAAAAAACAGAAAAAGAAAAAACCAACGAAAAAAGAAATTGTCTCAAGGATCCCTCTGCATGTCTGTGGAAGCCGAAGGGGAGTCGCCTTGCCACGCAGCTCCGCCCGGCCAGCAAGGGCTCCCAACTCAAGAAAAGGAAAAGAAAACAAACAAACAATTCAAAACAAACAAATGAACAAAAGCGCCGGGATCCCACCAGTGCAGTAGCTCAGACTGGGAAGCAGCTCCACCTTCGAAGGGAGCTCTGCAGCCACTCAGGAAGAAGCATAGATGGCGCACATAGCCAGGTACTCGAGCAAAAGGAGGGGGTAGTGGCGAGAGGCAAGTAAGTAATCAAAAGAAGTAGAAAAAAGAAAGCAACTCTAGCAGCCAACAAATGGCAGTCAGAGAGCCAGCTAGTTCGGGCTGGTGTTTCTGGAGAAGAGACTGTGTCCGCGGGAAGCAGAGGGGGCCGAGTGTGGGTGAAGAAGGGTAGAGAGTGGTAAAGCATATATCACAAATTACCAGAGCTCTGCAGCCCCTCAGGAAGAAGCAAAGATGGCGCACAGAGCGAGGTACTCGAGCAAAAGGTGGGGGAGGTGGCGAGAGGCAAGGAAGAAATCAAAAGAAGCAGAAAAAAGCAACACCAGCAGCCAGCAAATGGTACTCAGAGAGCCACCCGTTCGGGTGTGTGGAATCCAAGCAGCCGGTGATTCCTGGTCAGGAGATTGTGGCCACGGGAAGCAAAGGAGGCCAAGTCAGGGTGAAGAAGGGTGGGGGTTGGGAAAGCATATATCACAAATTACCAGTTGTTTTGTCTCCCGCTGGATGTTCTGTGAGGCTGCTTTCTCGTACCCTGGTCTCCCAAGGAGTCGAAGATGGCGGATCCGCGCTGCGTTAACTGATAGGGGACCTCTGCATGAATCTCTCCTCGCTCTCCGTTCTCTGTCAGTTTTCTCACTCCATTTGGTGCTTGGCTGAGTTCTTTATCTCTTCATTTGATGTTTTAGGGTTTCAGGATTGTTGTATTCTCTGTTCGGCTTAGTTTTTCAGATCTTTGCTGTGGAGGGACAGCGTGGTGCTTCTGCCTAGAGCGCCATTTTGCCGGAACTCACAGGAATGAACAGTGATTGTCTCTGAAGTGGAATGGTGGTGGTGGGCCAGGTCAGGGCGAAGTCAAGGGTTGATATTAAAGATCAAAACTATAAAAACTCTCGGAGTCTTTATGCATCTATATCTTCCTTCTGGTTATGCTGCTCTTATCTGTCCTGACATATGTGCTGTAGTGATGACAGTCCAATGTTCTGCATTCCCCAGGAGACAGCCACACATATGTTACCAAACTCCATCCTTTTTTATATTTTTGCTTTTCAAGACATTTAAATGTGATCTTGTGAGTTCATGCACAATTTTCAAGCAGAAATTTATAATGTAAGACAAGAAAATATTTTTCATTGTCTAAGACTGAAACCAAAAAGAAAAGCATTTCCAATTTTATACTGTTGAATCCCTTGGTGGGAGATCTTGCTGTCTTTAACTTCTCAGGTAATACTATGCATTTACATGGGCAAAAATAGAGTGAAAAATAGCTTTCTTCATGACTTTTCTGGTGCATTCAAACACGCTGCCTACACTTACCTTTTGTAATCCTGGTAACTATGTCATTACTACATGTGTCAGCTCCAGGGGCACCTTTCATAGTATCTTTAACTAATTATTTCAGAGCTTCCCTATGGCTTATGTTTTCCCTAGAGTTTTGCTGCCATCTTCCCTTAATCAGGTCTCTCACATCCTCCTTCGACTGTCTGGTCTCATAATTCTTAAGCCAGTCAGAACGTTCCCTACAATATGCTGCTTCATGCATCTCGACTCCAGCTGAATAAAAATCCTGGCACTGTCCCAATCTGCTCTCTGCTGTAGATTTTATTTTGTGTAAGAAATTTTGCCTCATGGAAGTATTTTTCACGCAAGCTGTCCTTCATAGGAGTCACTCTGGCGTATTTTTTACCCTCGTAATTTTTGACAGCCATTACTCTCTTTGAAATTAATCTTGAATTTTATTTTACCAACCCTTACGGGCTCATTCTTCACTTAACAAAATTATGAAATCTAAATTCTTCTACTCTTCTCTTCATTGATTTTTAAAGTATGCCATGACCTCAATTTTCTCCAAGTTGCAGAAAGTCAAGAACATACAAAGAGAAGGGTAAATGTCTCCCTTTGTGCAGCTCCTTAATTCCTTTTTCAGAGCCACTTCCAACTACTTATAATCTCTGTGCTATCATTCTCCTACGTCAAAGTGCCACTGATGCCTCAGGAAGAGCTCACTTATATGTATTAACTTAATTGTCTTAAAAGGACAGAGTATTCATAGAAGATTATTATCACTGACTACTAGCATTGGTTTTCAAATCCAGCAGGGATACGTGAATGGAAGAACGGTGGCATTTGGGCTTATTATAGCATGTTGATTGCATGGAAGGGTCTTAGGTAGACCATCTCATTTCTTCCTACCATATCACAACTACCTAGAGAACTAAGATCATCACATCTTTTTAGTGCATCTTGGATGGTATGCTAATTATGGCAAACAAGAGATCAAGGATGATGCCAATCACTGTGAATCCCAAGTCCAATAAAGCTAGAATTGGGACAAAAATACACAGGATAACTTATAATGTACTATTTAGCCCTTGTTCAGGGAAGGCCTGGAATTGCAAGTTAGTAAGGTGAAATCCCTCATCTCTAGCCTTACTAAAAATTAGCAGTGATATGAAAAAATATGTGGTACAGAGAATTTACAGTGTTATTGATTTGGACAGATTGCTTTGCCACAGGACAGAGTGAAGCCATGCCTTACAATTTAAAGAAAAGCTTGTGGAATTGTGGGTCTTAAATCTGGCTGAACATTAACCCATACAAAACCCGTTGCCATTGAGTCAATTCTGACTCATAGCGACCCTGTAGGACAGAGTGGAACTGCCCCATCGGGTTTCCATGGCTGTAATCTTTATGGAAGCAGACTGCCACATCTTTCTCTCTGTGCAGTGGCTGGTGGGTTCAAACAGCCGACCTAAGCTAGGTGCTTATCCACTGTGCCACCAGGGATGAACATTTGTAACATCTAAAAACTGAGAAAATATAAATGCCCATTCTCCACACCAAGCCCACTGTTGTGCAGCATCTGTATAATAGCCAGGAATCGGTGTTAAAAATAAAGTAAACAAAAAGCACAGGTAATTCTAATGAGCAGCCAAGGCTGAGGATCCATACCTACCAGAACAGTGAATAAGAGCAGAGTCTGGTAGTCATTCAAGCATGAGTTTAAGACCTGACTCTGATGCTGTCTTATCTACTGCTGTGATCTTGGGCTAGTGGTTAAAACTTCCCAAGTTTCATTTTCTCCGTCTGTAAAGTATGGATTAAAGCCAAGTTTCTCGCACATAAGAGGATCCAGAATGAACAGGAGACTGCTGGTATATTCATGTATGCATCATAAATTAACTCAACTGGCATGCATCCAACTATAGGTTTGAAACAGACAGAGAGTGAGAGAGACTGATTATAAACGGCACAGGTTGTACAACCAGTCATTTCATGGAAGGGACACGTGTCCTAGAGTCCACATGACACAGGGGACATAAATGAGCTTTCCCCAATTGTTCTCAGCTACTGTGTGCTTCTCCCAGTATGAGTGTCTTTCTCTGCTGAGTGTGATTCTAGTTTTTAAAGAAATACTGTTTTTTAAAAGTCAAAGGCACCACAATGAAAGCCAAATATGCCATCTGGTGTCCCCCCAAAATAAATATTAAAATGTTCCAATTATGGGGGAAAACTGTGTTGGAATTCAAGAAGGAGAAATATTTATGGGCTCAATGTAGGTCTTCCTATGAGATTTTTAAAAATAATAATTATATGTGATGTATACCTTGCAGGCTGACTTCAAAACCTAATTCCTTAGTAGGGTGTAGCTTCTGTGTAGTAATTTATAATTAATGTCTGATAAGATTCTCAAACATAACTGTGTAAAACAGAATTATAGATCTCATTCTCATTTAGAAGAAAATGGATTCTCCCTTATTCTTGTATCTTAGTAGATATAAGCACCTCAATCTATATAGTTGCCATTGCTCAGGTTAAAAACTTTAAGGTCATCCTAGACTTCTTTCTCTCTTTCACAAACATATCCAGTTGTCATGAGGCCACTTTGTGGCTTACATTATTTGCTGCTTCGGCATCCGTTAATTCGTTCTCGTTACCCTTTCACCCAGCTTCTGACCTGGCCATTTCTACCTTGTCAAACAGTCTCTCAACCGTTGAAGTCTCTAACTAGTCCTCAGGGCCATGCCACATAGAATCCAGTGATAAGAATCCATTACTATTCTGTAACCCACTTTCTTAGCTGTAGTTACTTCTTGTCCTTTCAGGCCATGCCCCATATAGGTGCCCTTGGTTAAAACTTCTCCGTTTCCCCATGCTAATGCACCAGAAAACTTTTAAACTGACCAGTAAGACTTCAGTGTGTGCTAACCTCAAGACCACACCCTGCTTGCCAAACGTAAGCTCTCTCTTACAGTTCCAACTTGTTGCCGTGTCTGGGTACAACCCCGTGTGTGGCTCTGATCAAGATGTGATGCAGTTTTCTCTCTGGGACCTGTGAGCACTAAATTTTATTTGTTTTCTGGCCTTCCTGTGTGAGTCTCATTCCCTTATGCTGCATCTGACAGACCATCCAAGATACCCACAGAACCCTTTTGGGTCAAACTTAAGACACCAATCAGTCGGTAACTTCTGTCTCTCTACTTCCAGAATGAACTCCAAACTTCAGCATTTCCCCTCATCTCTGCTGCAGCAACCCTCGTTATAGTCATCATCATCTCTTCCACCATGACTTCCTCTCATGGCCATTTACACTGCTTTGTCTTGCACCTCCTAAAGTGATTCCCTTCCTCTGATCCCAGACCCCAGTGTTCTTGTAAGTTGTAAATTAGATCATGCAATTATGTTGCTCAGAAACTTTCAGTGTTTTACTAAGGAAGGAACATAAAATCCAAATCGTATTCAGTTTGCCCCTGTCTATGTTGTCAGATCTTAACTCCTATACTAAATCCTAAACCAAACCAAACCAAACCCGTTGCCACTGAGTCAATTCCGACTTAGAGTGACCCTGTAGGACAGGGTAGAACTTCCCCCATGGAGCTTTCGTGTTTGTAATCTTTACAGAAGCAGATTGCCAGGTCCTTCCTAGAGTGGATCGATTGGTGGGTTCAAACCACCAACCTCTGGGTGAGCACCCTACCAGTGGTTACCCACTGCATCATCAGGGCTCCTTTCTGTCCTAAAACCCCTTGCCATCAAGTCAATTGCTACTCATAGAGACCCTAGAGGACAGAGTTGAACTGCCCCATAGTGTTTCCAAGGAATGGCTGGCTGGTGGATTCAAACTGCAGACCTTTTGGTTAGCAGCCAAGCTCTTAACCACTGCACCACTCCTAATATTTTGAAAACTTTAGATTGCTTTTCTTCCTGTGGACACACCTAGTTTATTCCTGCCCCAGATATTTTGTTTTTGCTCTTCTCTCAGGCAGAGGGGTATCCTCTGAGTTTTTTCCTTCTTTCACCATTCAGGTATCAAGTAAACTGCCGTCTCTGTATAGAAACCTTCTCTGGCTAGAGTTCTGTCTCCCCCGCCACGCACTCTGTCTCAACACCATGCTGTATTTTCTTCCTAACATTTGTCATTAGCTGAAGTTAGAGTACTTATTTGTTTGCATGTAATCCTCTGTTCATTATGATGTTCGATCTAAGATGACAGGAATTTTTTTTATCTTGTTCACCATTGGATTGTCCAATACCAAGAGAGTGTCGTGGAGGTGAGGGAGCTGAGACAATGAGATGCACACAAGACCTACTTGGTCTCGGAAGAAATCTGTCTGCATCTTTCTCTTCCACACCCCATCCCTTTTGATCGGTCAGGGTCTACAAGACCCATCTTTTTTCTCTCCTTCAGTTAAAAAACAAGCAAACAAGTGTTCTCCAGGAATCATTTAATATCAATTATTTGTTCTTAGTATCCATTTAAACCATTTTTTAAACTCTTCCACAAGACATTAGTATTTTCAGATTTTAATTTTTTTCCTGAAAATGGCATCAAAGACCTTAAACAGAAAGAGGACACATGTGGAGACACACTGAGGCTGTTCAGTAGCTCTGAGATCACTTCATGGTCCAACGACCTTCCTGAGAACTCCCTACATTTCACTCTCGAGATATTTATTTGTCTTATTCTAACTGTGAACCAAATCTCAGAAGTCCTAATTCTTCTTCATTACTTAATAAGGTGGTTTAGTTTGTATAGTAATAGTTTGGATCACTACCTTTAAAAAGTACCATTGTATAATTCTATTACTTTAGGAAAAAATAAGATTTTTAAGAATTTAAATGACAACCCAGTCCTCTTGCAGGGAAAAGTAGATCAAGCTTCAGTGATCTCGCTAGTTCATTACTAATATCCTCTAAAGTCAAGGATATAATGAGACTGCATCTATAATTAAACTCCCTGCTACAAAAAGACAACTCTTCTGATTATCTTACAATTCTCAGAAATAAAATAAAAACATACTGGTATGAGGTAACATTACATTTGATTCCAGTCATTTCTAATGTGTTTGTGGAAAAGGATTAAAAAGAAAAACCAACCTACATATAATATTCAAACATTGGATCATTCCTGTAGTTATACAATATTAACTAGACATATATTATTGTTACTTTTACAGCATGGCAAGATATATAGAAGCCATTATCCTTATTCTTAACAAATTTGCCAGCATGAAGGTAAAATTCAAGTTTCTCTCTACTCATTTTACTAGAGATAACCGTTGACTGATTTGAATTTAATCTTCAAAATACTTGAATTTTTCTCAGCAAACAAAAAGTCTAAAAGTAGAGACTGATTTAAGTGAAACAAACATCAGATTTAAAAAAAAAAGTTTCCGTAGATATCATACTATTCATTTAACTGCCCATCAAACTATTCTTGTTTAATATAGTAGCTTACTTTCCTGAGCAGGTGACCAGTATACTCACAAGCTAATGTTTTTGCAGGTTTCAGTAAACACGGGATTTTTTTTTTTTTCTTTTTTGGTCTTGGTTTGACATTACATTACTCTATTGTTTACCTTTTCCTCTTATTCATAACAATCTCCATTTTATGTTTTGTTTTACACTCTTCAAATTTCTACCTGATATGTTTTACTTCCATAATCTGTATTCATATGTACATATTTCCTTGGGTAGTGCAAATGCTTAATACACTTGGCTGCTACCCAAGAGGCTGGTGGTTCGAATCCACCCAGACCCACCTCAGAAGAAAGGCCTGGCAATTTACTTCTGAAAAATCATCCATTGAAAACCCTGTGGAGCACAGTTCTATTCTGACACACGTGGGGTTGCCATGATTTGGAATCAACTCAGTAGCAATTGGTACTGGTATGTATGTACCCACTATGCTATAATACTTACTTTTACATATTGAATAAAATATAGCAGCATACTCATGAGAGGTGCATGGTTCCAGTAAGACCTGGCATACTCAACAAGAAACACCTAATTCTTGTTCCCACACTGTACTACACTTCCTGAAAGGGAGCCCTAACCGCTAAAAGGAAATGATCTCAAGTAGCTCATGCCTGGATTCTTGGTGCAGAATCTTCAACTGGGGAACATTTCTTTAGGAGAACTAACAGTTTGTATGTGAAATGGAGATATATGTTGGTCACAGATGAGATGCCGTATGATGTATGCCCACATCTGCTCGCCGTGAAACAAACTGCTCGGTCGTTTATTAGTCACTTTTATTTGTGTCAGAGATGAATGATTAAGATAGCTGGATTGCAAGAGTTTGAAGTAAACTGAAGTTTAACTCTGTTGGGAAAAAAAGCTAGCAGAGATTTACAATACCACACATTGCTTATTTTTATAACCTGACTTCGTTATTTCAAATACACAGTGACAAACATACAAGATCAAGCAAAGCATAGAAACTGTTGTAAGGTTATCCAAGATCCTGAGTAAACATGCCACTCTCTCCAGAATCATCTATGGCATTGCTTATATTCCTAAAATAAATTTATCTTTGATGGTGTATCCCTAGGGTACGTGCTTTCATGACAGTAAATTACTGAGAGATAAACTCAGTTTATATTGCTATTATTTTAATATGCAATTAATTTCGTTAAAAATGTTTAGAAATTAACATTATATAATAACTTTAATTCGAAATCTATTCTCTGTGTTTATGTCATTATTTTTAAGGTGATGACTGGATCATTACTTTAACACATGCTGTTCGTATTAATACATGCTTCCAAAAATATGTCAAATAACAAAAGATAGATAATAATAGTGCCATCGATAGTGAAGTTTGAAAAGTAATTAACAAATATGGACAATTGTGATGCAAAATCTATGAAGGTTGTCAAACAACAAGATTGAACAGTGATGATGCTAGCATTTCAGTGAGAACCCACGGTTAAATGCAGGAGCAATAAAGAATAAAAGAGAATGAAAGTTTCAAGGGTAAAAAGGACAAAATGTGCAATCTAAATGTGTCATGACAGAAAAATCAAAAGACGTGTGCAAATATTTAACAGTTGAGATTAATTAATGTAAACTAATTCCATAGTATCACAACCATCCCAGTGGTCTGGATTCAAAAGTGACACTATCTTTTATGTGGAAGAGAAAGTGTATTGGTGGATTGTTAGACACTTCACATTTTAAATAGACCAAAAGAGCTATTTTAACTTGGCAGAGAATTTTGGAAGATTCTCTAATGTTAGAATGGTCTATAAATGTTCTTAATATAGGAACTTTATTTCAAACAGTCCCAGATACACATATAAATAGGGTCAAGGAAAACAGTTCCAAAAATATGAATCACATTCAAGTCTGAACTTTCAAATGAATATTAATAAGAGACAGTTTTTAATTGTATTACTCGGAATAGTTGCATATTATATTTTTAAGGGCACTGTAGCTATAGAGGGAGTCCTGGTAGAGCAGTGGCTAAGAACTCAGGCTGCTAACCAAAAAGTTGGCAGTTCAAATCTACCAGCCCCTCCTGGGAAACCCTATGAGGCAGTTCTACTTTGTCCTGTAGAGTCTCTATGAGTCGTAATCGACTGGAAGGCAATGGGTTTATAGATACAGAGAATTACATAATAAGTTTAATGAGGTAAGATGACTTCGTTTAAAATAATCATGTACTCTTTTGACACTTCTTTCACTTCCACAAAGCAGATGTGCACAAACAGAATTAGGGCACCCAATACCCACAGACTTGATTTCAAGGGGAATGAGGGAATATTCTGTCTCCATATTATTTATACCATCTATTGATCTCATTGTCCAGTATATGTTTTTTCATAAATCACACTTCATGGTTAAAGAATTAAAGTTCCCTGTTAACTTGCAAATATTTTAGCTAATTAAAGTCATGGTGGGCCATTACAAAATAAAACAAACAAAAAATCTAGTCACGTAGTCATGTTCCAAAGAGCGGCGTGACGAAAGTACGGTTAGTATTAAGAAGAGGGAGAATTTTTGAAAAAGAAGGACGGGGCATTTATCTCAGGTTTCTGCAGGTGGACAGCTACTTGAAGGGCAGGACGCCAGAGCAACACAAAAACCAACAACCCAAAAAGGCAAATAATCTGTAAACAGAGCACAAGTATTCCCGCAACCTAATGAATCTACTTAACTCTTTTGCTAGTGTTTTGTCCAAAGGAAATTCCCAAGCAAAAGTTATTCAACTTTTTTTTTTTTTAATCTAATTTGAACCTGAGTTTTCTGGATTGTGTCTGTGGGAAACACAAGTGTCTTTAATCAAGGGTACTCTTTTAGAAACAGAATCTCTTTTGTTTGATAATGCGCCAAAAAGGTGTTTTAACTTTTTAAATTATGCTTTTTAGACTAAATTTGCCTCCCAAGTAAAGAAAAAACCCTGGCCTACCACTCTAATGGAAATCAAAGAGCACTCAACGGGAGCATATGCGGTGGCATTTCATTTTCATAACAACATGTCACAATACAATGAACTTCTGTGATGCAGATAGTATTTTCCACTTCATATAGATAAGAAAACTGTTTCAGAATTTGTCCAAGTTCATAGTGCTACTCAGTGGTGGAGCAGGATTTGAAAATAGACATGTCTCTAAAGTCTATGTTCTTCACACTGTACTATAATACATAATTTTACAACATGCAAAAGACTAAGTATAGTGTGTCAAGATAATTTAATGTACAACTTGACAGCTATACTTTTCATTTCTGCTCAGGTTACATTTCTAATTCCTTAATCTGAAAAGAATTGACATTCAGTTGAGTGTAACTAGATTTTAGCTGAGCACCTTCTCAACGGTAGCAAACCTAATGAAAAGTGGCAAGGCAGACTTCCCTGCCTGAAAGCAGCACTTCCAGTATGGTTCTGAATGTACATGGCATAATGGTATATTCTCTGTTAGCAGCCTAGATGGCAAAAAATACGTTCATTTAATCATTGTGACTTTTCCAAAAGCAAAAAGTCAAAGACAAGTTACTGTTTCTCTCTAGATGATCATGGCTAAGCACATAAAAACACCTATATACCCACGAAAAAATCATAAAAAAGTCACACATCTATAACCCAAATGTAATTGCAAGTAACTTTTGAAAATCAGAACAAAAGTAATAGGATTTTTAACAAAAAGTAGAATCCAGACTAAAACCAAATTTTTTCTGAACCTGAAGCATACTAAAAATTATTCACTCATATACCTATTCTTAAATTCTATGGATTTAAAGTTAGAATCTACGTATGTTCCAATGAGATACAAATAATATATGTATTTCTGGAAGCTATTTATAATATTAAAACATTTTAAAATTAAAATTTATAATGTGGGAAAAGTAGATATATTTAAATTTTCTCAAAGGAAAGCTTTTTTTTCATTTTTTTTAAATGCAACATATAGACACATAGATAATAGGTGGATAGATTTTTAGATAGATAGATAGATGGACAGATAGACGCACAGGTAGGTGGACAGATAGGTTGATAGATCTTTAGATAGATATATAGGCGGACGGATGGACACACTGACGGATGGATGGATGATAGATTAGGGATTATCCCAGAAATGCTGGGCTACTTTAACATGGTAAGCAAACAATATAATCTACCACATTACTGGAATAAGGAGAAAGGATGATTAGTTCAATAGATACAGAAAAAGAAAATGATACAATTCAATACCTATTTTTATTATTATCAAAACACATAGAAAACTATAATTACTCCATCTAACACTCAACAATAGACAGTTTTTACAAGTGCACATTGAACATTCACCAAGATAGACTGTATTCTGGGTACTGAAGTAATTCTCAACACATTTAAAGTGACTGAAATCACACAATATGTTGTCTTTGACCGTGACGAAATTAAATTAAAAAAAAAGACAACTGAAAATATCCAAATATTTTGTAATTGAGTAACATACTTCTATATAACAAAATACATTTGCTATTGCCCTTTGATAGTAAAAGAGATTGACAATACAGGAATTGGAAGAGGATTTAAAATTATTACTATTTGCAGATGGTAAGTTTGCATACCATGAAAACCCAAGAGATAAATTTAAAAATTACCATCAGAGAATAAGTCAGCGGAAATAAAATTAATATACAGAATGAATACCCTCCTTATAGACAAACAGTATTCAGTTAGAAAATATAATGGAGGATATAAAGGTCCTGTTTGCAACAGTAATTAAAAAAGAAACTCGGAATATATTTACCAAAAACATACAAAATCTATGTGAAGAATGCATTGACACAATCTTGAATAACAAAAAATGTCCCTGGATAAGTGCAAAATATATCATATTCTTGGATGGGATGGCTCAAAATAAGCAAAATGTCAATTTTCCCTCAGTTATAGTTTATCAAATAATATACAGTTTATTAAATAAATACAATTATAAATGCATCCATAAATCTCCCCCAATATTAGTGAAATTGATTCTAAAATTTCCATTTGAAGATTTTATAAAGTAACAATATCAACAAAAATTGAAAAATAGAAGGAATAGGAAATACCAGCTCTAGTTAATATTGAAATAATCCATGGAATCCAAAGAATTAAAACAATGGATGTAAGATTCACGGTCAGACAGACCAATTGACCTAATTAGAAAGTCAGGAAATAATAAAAAACATATAAAATAATTAACTATAAAATAACGATGTACTCTCAATGGATTATTTTCCATATATTGTTTTGTGTTAACTGTTCAGCTATCAGAAGAAAAAAAATTATTTGTTGGGATTGTTAGTTGGGACTAATAACTGGAAAGATGTCATGAAAATCAACAAAAACGGGACAGAAATGTCAGTTCAAAAGTAGTGGGGAAAGAATATTACTAGGCAGTTTACAGAAGGTAAAAACCAAATGCCTAACAATATGTGAAAACTCCCTTGTTGTTGTTGTTAGGTGCCATTGAGTCAGTTCTAACTCACAGCTACCTTGTGTACAACAGAAAGAAACACTGCCCAGTCCTGCACCACCCTCACAACCTTTGTTATGTTTGAGCCCATTGTTGCAACCACTGTGTCAGTCCATCTCATTGAAGGTTTTCCTCTTTTTCGCTGACCTTCTACATTACCAAACATGATGTCCTTCTCCAGGGACTGGTCCCTCCTGATAACAAGTTCAAAGTATGTGAGATATAGTCTGGCCATCCTTCTTTCTAAGGAACATTCTGTTTGTACTTTTTCCAAGACAGACTTGTTTGTTCTTTTTGGGAGTCCGTGGGTATATTCAATATTCTTCACCAGCACCACAGTTCAAAGGTGTCAGTTCTTCTTCGGTCTTCCATATTCATTGCCCAGCTTCCACATGCATATGAGGTGATTAAAAACACCATGGCTTGTGTCAGGTACACCTTAGTCTTCCAGGTGACATCTTCGCTTTTTAAAACTTTAAAGAGGTCTTTTGCAGTAGATTTGCCCAATGCAATGGGTCTTTTAATTTCTTGACTGCTGCTTCCATGGGTGTTGATTGTGGATCCAAGTAAAATGAAATCCTTGACAACTTCAATCTTTTCTCCATTTATCATGATGTTGCTTATTGGTCCAGTTGTGAGGTCGTTTTCTTTATGTTGAGGCGTAAACCATACTGAAGACTGTGGTCTTTGATCTTCATCAGGTAAGTGCTTCAAGTCCTCTTCACTTTCAGCAAGCAAGGTTGTGTCATCTGCATATCGCAGGTTGTTAATGAGTCTTCCTCCAATCCTGATGCCCCGTTCTTCTTCAAGAGCTTCTTGGATTATTTGCTCAGCATACAGATTGAATAAGTATGGTGAAAGGATACAACCCTGATATACGCCTTTCCTGACTTTAAATCATGCAGTATCCCCTTGTTCTGTTCAAACAACTGCCTCCTGATCTATGTACAGGTTCCTCATGAGCACTATTAAGTGTTCTGGAAATCCCATTCTTCATAATGTTATCCATAATTTGTTATGATCCACACAGTCAGATGCCTTTGCATAGTCAATAAAACACAGGTAAACATCTTTCTGGTATTCTCTGCTTTCAGCCAGAATCCAACTAACATCAGGAATGATATCCCTGGTTCCACGTCCTCTTCTGAATCCTGCTTGAATTTCTGGCAGTTCATTGTCGATGTACTGCTACAGCCACTTTTGAATGATCTTCAGCAAAATTTACTTGTGTGTGATATTAATGATCTTGTTTGATAATTTCTACATTCAGTTGAATCACCTTTCTTTGTAAAGGCACAAATATGGATCTCTTCCAGTCAGTTGGCCAGGTAGCTGTCTTCCAAATTTCTTGGCATGGACGAGTGAGCACTTCCAGCACTGCGTCCATTTGTTGAAACATCTCAACTGATATTCTGTCAATTCCTGGAGCCTTGTTTTTCGCCAGTGCCTTCAGTGCAGCTTGGACTTCTTCCTTAGGTATTATGGGTTCCTGATCATTTGCTACCTCCTGAAATGGTTGAACTTCCACCAATTCTTTTTGGTATAGTGACCCTGTGTATTCCTTCCATCTGCTTTTGATGCTTCCTGCATCATTTAATATTTTCCCCTTAGAATCCTTCAGTATTGCAACTCTGAGATTTGAATTTTTTCTTCAGTTCTTTCAGCTTGAGAAATGCCAAGTGTGTTCTTCCCTTTTGGTTTTCTATCACCAGGTCTTTGCACATCTCATTATAATACTTTGTCTTCTCTAGCCCCCCTTTGAGATTTTCTGTGCAGCTATTTTACTTCATGATTTCTTCCTTTCACTTTAGTTACTCTATGTTCAAAAGCAAGTTTCAGAGTCTCTTCTGACATCCATTTTGGTCTTTGCTTTCTTTCTTGTCTTTTTAGTGACCTCTTGCTTTCTTCATGTATGCTGTTCTTGATGTCATTCCACAACTTCTCTAATCTTCCGTCATTAGTGTTCAATAAGTCAAGTCTGTTCTTGTGATGATCTCTAAATTCAGGTGGGATATACTCGAGGTTGTACTTCAGCTCTCATGGACTTGTTCTAATTTTCTTCAGCTTCGACTTGAACTTGCACATAATCAGTTGATGTTCTGTTCCACAGTCAGCCCCTGGCCTTGTTTTGACTGATGATATTGAGCTTTTCCATTGTCTTTTTCCACAGATGTAGTTGATTTGATTCCTGTGTATTCTATCTGGCGAGGTCCGCGTGTATAGTTGCCGTATATGTTGATAAACAATGGTGTCTGCAATGAAGAAGTTGTCTTGCAAAATTCTATCATGTGATCTCCGATGTTGTTTCTGTCACCAAGGCTATCTTTTCCAAGTACTAATCCTTCTGCTTTGTTTCCAACTTCTGCATTCCAATTGCCAGTAATTATCAACATATCTTGATTGCATGTTTGATCAATGTCAGACTGCAGAAGTTGGTAAAAATCTTTAATTTCTTCATCTTTGGCCTTAGTGATTAATGCATAAATTTGAATAATAGTTGTATTAACTGGTCTTTCTTGTAGGCGTATGGATATTATCCTATCACTGACAGCATTGTACTTCAGGATAGATCTTGAAATGTTCTTTTTTGATGATGAACATGACACCATTCCTCTTAAAGCTGTCATTCCCAGCATAGTATACCATATGATTGTGTGTTCACAATGGCCAATTTCAGTCCATTTCAGCTCTCTAATTCCTAAGATATCGATCTTTATGCATTCCATTTCATTTTGATGACTTCCAATTTTCCTAGATTCATGCTTTGTACATTCCACATTCTGATTATTAATGGATGTTTGCAGCTGTTTCTTCTCATTTTGAATCGTGTCACACAGCAAATACAGGTCCTGAAAACTTGTCTCCATTCACGTCATTAAGGTCGACTCTACTTTGAGGAGGCAGCTCTTCCCCAGTCATATTCTGAGTGCCTTCCAACCTAAGAGGCTCATCTTCCAGCACTATATCAGACAATGTTCTGCTGCTAGTCATAAGGTTTTCACTGGCCAATTTTTTCCGAAGTATACTGCCAAGTCCTTCTGCCTAGTCTGTCCTAGTGTGGAAGCTTAGCTGAAACCTGTCCACCATAGGTGACCCTGCTGGTATTTGAAATACCAGTGGCAAAACTTCCAATATCACAGCAATACACTAGCCACCACATTATGACAAACTGACAGACATGTGGTGGGAGAAAAGAGCTGTAACATACAGAAACAAGAAGGAAGCTTTTGACAAGTAATGAAATAGTGTGCCATAAACTGAGGAATTTCATTACCTAAAATCTCTGAACAAAATAATTTTTTTCAAATAAGTACAAAATAAGATTTTAACTATATTATGGACAAATAAATCTGATTTGGCAAAATATTTTATTTTGTTCCTTCCTGAAATATAATTGATAGGATAAAGTACCATAAAAAGAAGAAGAATTCATTGAAGCCCAGAGAGGTGAAAGGATATAGCAAGTGTCACGGGCAGGGTCAGGGAGATATAAAGCATCTTAGACCAGATTGATGGATACGTAAATCACATGAAATAAGATTAGTGAAGAAAACCAACAATACCACAAGAAAGGCAAAGCATAGCACTCCCACAAAGTGAATTTCTCACCAAAATCTTGGACTAACCACATAGTCAGAGGCAGTAGAGGCTAAAAGGGGACAGTCTTCAAAACAATCAAAGACTGTGATAAGTTGTGCCATTATCTTTCTATCATAGCTGGTAGGTCTGGCCCTCACCTTCAAGATAAAGGTACAATAATGGCTTTTAATATTCCTAAAGATTTGCTGCAAGGATTCACAGAATGGGTATTAGTGTTAGACGAAGAAGAAAATAGGCTCTACTTTCTTTTTACATAAGAAACATGCATCCCTAGAATTTATGTTTTCCGTTTATCAAAAGGCATGCCGCCTTGTCCACTTCTCCAAACTCTGATCCCTAATCCTCAGCTCCTACTTCACTTCAGTCGGCACAGCCACTACCTGGTATGGAAATTTCTCATTTCTTGTCAGAAAAACAAAGAGTACTTAGGAAATTCTTCAGCAGTACATATTTTACAATTTAACTCTTGTTTCATGAAAATTAAGCAGGCAACCCAAAATCATTGAACACTTGAATTAAATCAGTAGCATGAAAGAGAGTCACTAGACTGAAAAATCCCAAGAAGTGAAACAGCAGAGAACTTTAACATCAACATAAATAGAATCCTCAGAGGAGTGAAAAGATAATACAAACAAAATATCCCCATATATACAGGTAAGAAAAAGAAACAGATGATCTAATAAAAAGAAGTAAAAATAAACAAAAAAGAAGTAATACAATAGAAAATCTGAATAACAGAAGGGATGTAAATATAGACTAAAGAGTGAGCTGGCAGGAATTCTTGTAATCTCTGATAAAAGAACAAAAATAAGATTAATGAGAACAAAGTTAAAAGATGTGGAGATATATTCTGGAAAATCCTGAAAGTCTAGTCAATTGAAACCAGTTGGCACTGAGTTGATCCTGACTAGTGATGATCTATAGGACACAGTACAACTGCCCCATAAAGTCTCCAAGGCTGTAATCTTTATGGAAGTGGACTGCCATATCTTTCTCCCACTGAGTGGCTGATGGGTTCAAACCTCTGACGTTTTGGTTAGCAACCGAGTGCTTGACCACTGTGCCACTAGGGCTTCTTTGAAACACTAATAAAAACGAAAAACCAAACCCATTACCATCAAGTCAATTCAACTCATAGGACCCTATAGTGAAAGTCTAATAGGAGCTCCAAGTTAAGAGACTGGAGACGAGAGAGGAGAAGAAAACATGGAGAAGAAAATGCTCCTGAGTTGAAGCAGAGCTTGAATCAATAGCCAAGAAATCTGCCACCAATTGCCTTATGGGAAAATGAGAAACAGGCCCATACTTGGCTGTAGCCAGGTCATATGGGAAGAAATAATGAAGAGAAATAGGCTATCTCATAAGAATGGAAATCAGACTCATGTCAAGCTTTTGTTCTACAACATGGGAGTCTTAGTCATCTAGTGCTGCTCTAACAGAAATACCACTAGTGGGTGGCTTTAACAAAAAAAATTTATTTTCTCACAGTCTAGTAGGCTACAAGTCCAAATTCAGGGCATCAGCTCCAGGAGAAGGCTTTCTCTGTTGGCTGTGGAGAAAGGCCCTTGTCATCAGTCTTCGCTTGGTCTGGGAGCATCTCAGCGTAGGAACCTCAGGTCCAAAGGACACGCTCTGCTCTTGGCACTGCTTTCTTAGTGGTATGAGGTCCCCAATTCTCTGCTTGCTTCCCTTTCCGTTTATCTCTAGTAAGACAAAAGGTGGTACAGGCCACACCCTAGGAAAACTCCCTTTACACTGGATCAGGGATGTGACCTTAGTAAGGGTGTTATACAATCCCACCCTAATCCTCTTTAACATAAAATTACAATCACAAAACAGAGGACAACCCCACAATACTGGGAATTGTGGCCCAGTCCAATTGATGCACACATTTTTGGGGGGACATAATTTAGTCCATGACAATGGGGAAGTTGGAAACAGTAGAGCAAGCTTGCAAAATGCTGTGGGAAGATTGTTTTAATATCTAGTCTTCAGTGAGTCAATTGCTCTTCAACTTCGATGGCCAAACTTCAGACATCCAAGAAATCAGAAAATTTACAAGCCAAACGTCTTTATATGTTTGTCTTGTCTTTTCTACAAGTAGTTAGAAAGTAAATAAAACCTGAACAAGAACTGAACGTAGCCTTTAGTAGAATTACAGAAAGAAAATGGAATTTTCCTTCCATTTGTTAGTTGTTGATAGGTGCTGTCGAGTCTATTCCAACTCATAGCAGCCCCATGTGACAGAGTAGAACTGCTCCATAGGGTTGGAATTGACTGGACGGCACATAACAACAACAACAGCAATCTTTACAGAAGCAAATCACCAGGTCTTTCTTCCATAGAGCACTGAGTAGATTCAAATTGCCAACCTCTCAGTTAACGGTGAAGCACTTAACTGTTGCACCACCAGGGCTCCTTTTCCTTTCACTCAAACCAAAAACCAAACCCATTGCTGCTGAGTCGATTCCAACTCATAGCGACCCTGTAGGACAGAGTGAACTGCCCCATACGGTTTCCAAAGAGCGGCCTGGTGGATTCAAACTGCCACCCTTTTTGGTTAGCAGCCAAGCTCGTAACCACCGTGCCACCAGTGCTCCATCCTTTCAGTAGAGTACCAAAAAAGAAGCTATACAGTATGAAAATATATTAATGATAAAACTTGAATTAAAAAAAATTCATGAGAATAACAGGAAATGGAAAGAACTGCCCCCTATAAGTAATTAGTATCAGAGGGTTTGGATGCAAGTTTTAGAAAATCTTCAGGAACTAAAAATTCCAAGGTTACTTATATTTAAAACTGTCTCAAGGTGTAAAATAGATGAATGGTACTGAACTGATTTTACAAGGCTAACATAAATGATAGAAATCTAGACACAGATAAGGAAAAAAAGTCTATAATCACTTTCACCTGTGACTATGTTGGCAACGATGTAAAGATGTTAGCATATTGATTACAATATTTCAAATGCAAAAGATATCCAATGCATCATTTTCTTCTAACAACTATCAGCAATAACCTAAATATCAACCAATAGAGAAATAGTTAAACAGTTTAGTGAAAAAAATCACAGATTTTTTTAAAAATAAAGTTGTTGCTGTTGTTAGGTGCCATCAAGTCATCTCCAACTCATAACGACCTTATGTATAACAAGGAAACATTGTCCAGTCCTGCGCCATCCTTACAATTGTTGCTGTTTTTGAGCCCGTTGTTGTAGCTGCTGTGTCAATCCATCTCATTGAGGGTCTTCCCATTTTTCACTGACCCTCTATATGGCCAAACATAATGTCCTTCTCCAGGGATTGATCCCTTCTGATAACAGGTCCAAAGTAAGGGAAACAAAGTCTCATCCTCTTCACTTCTCAGGAGCATTCTGACTGTTCATCCTCCAGGTAAGATTTGTTTGCTCTTCACCAACGCCAAAGCCATAATTCAAATACATCAATTTTTTTCTTTGGTCCTCCTTTTTCCTTGTCTAGCTTTCATATGTATAACTTGCCATTTACTATGGCTTAGCTCTGGTGAACCTTAGTCATCAAAGTGACATTTTTGCTTTTTAAGATTTTAAAGACGTTTTTTGCAGCAGATTTGCCCAATGCAATAGATCGTTTGATTTCTTGACTGCTGTTTCCCTGGGTAGGTCTGGGTATCCTGATATAAAAAATGTCTATAACATGTATTTTGATGGAAAATTCAAGGTACTGGACAGTGCTTGTGGCATTATTTTCTTTTTTGATAAATATGTTTGTGCACGTAAGTGTGTATGGTGTTATTAGTTGTCATGGAATTGGCTCTGACTCATGGCTACGTGATGTAGAAAAGAATGAAACGTGCCCGATCCTGGTCCTGTGCCATCTCACCGTCTTGGTATGTTTAAGCCCATTGTTACAGCCACTGTGTCAGTCCTTCTCATTAAGGGTCTACCTCTTGTTTACCAAACAAGGTGTTCTTCTCCAGCCATTGATGTCTCCTGCTGATATGTCCAAAGTAAACCAGACGAAGTCTCACTATCCTTGCTTCTAAGGAACATTCTGGCTGCACTTTCTCTAAGACTGATTTGTATGTTTATGTAGCAGTCCACGGTATATATGTATTGTACACCTATGCTAAAACTTTATATAAAAATAGACCATATATAATGGTTACCCAGTGAGTCAGAAATGTATATTTCTTCAAATTATTTGATTTTCTTACAAGTATGTATAAATTTTATTGTTTAAAACTATTACTTTTCCCTAAAAGATTATTGGTCAGAGTAGCTATAAACTACATAAAAAGTATCAAAGGTACATTTTCCTTTTCTTGGAGCAAATTCAAATGCTTTAAAAAAAAATTTAATTAAGCCTATCTATATGAAAACAGCCCCTGGAGAAAGACATCATGCTTGGTAGAGTAGCGGGTCATTGAAAAAGAAAGAAGACCCTCAGTGAGATGGATTGACACAGTGGCTGCAACAATGGACTCAAGCATAACAATGATCATGAGGATGGCGCAGGAAGGGGCAGTGTTTCATTCTGTTGTACATGGGGTCAGTATGAGTAGGAACCCACTTGGCAGCACCTAACAACAATATGAAAACATATATCTCTCTGAGGGCATAACATTATTTCCACCCTTGTGTAAGTTATGTTCTCATTGATAATGTTCTAGACTTGGGGCCAGGAACCGCAGTTGTTTTTCTATGTCTAAGGCCTTCATGTATTGTAACACTGCTTTAAAGATGGCCTGAAGTATTTTGCTAAAATTGCACCAACAGTAAATGGTGAAGCTAGGATTTATTCCCAGGACTCTATGCTATCACTGCCCAAGTTCTCAACCACAGTATCAATTCCCCTGGAAGAATTAAACCACAAATAAATTATAGACTATTTGAGGCACACTTCAAAATTTAAAAACATTTTAACACACCTCTATAACTTTTGCTAAAAATTATCAATATGTCTTAACACAGCCTTTAGTGACACACTTGAGGTGGTCTTAACATGTGTGAGATGGCTATAGTAACCCCACAAAAGTACTCCATAAAAATGGGAAGAAGAAATTTCCCCTAGCATTCTATTTATCACACCATGTATTTTATTGACTTTGTGAGATCCTAGGAAAGTCCATTTGCTGAGACTTTTGCTACAGTTAATACTTAGACTCCAACATTTAAAGTGTTGTTCGCCAAGATTAGGGAGGGTTCCTAAAGAATGAAATTGACCCAGACAATGCCCATAAACTTTGTAATACACTGTGCTCCATTTTCCCTAAGACCTTAAATTTCCTGGTAGCTGTTAAACCTTTTTGCTTGATAGAGAAAAGACTTTTGTAGATGACACAGATATAATTTTACTTTGCCCTACGGTGACTTGGTAGTGTTCCAGAGACTATCGATTTATCTTTCCTCCTCCATAGCCTCTATATCCTCACAGGGCCTAGAATATAAAACGGAAGGAGCATTCCCTGAATGCACTATTCCTTACAAAACAGAGGTTCCTTCCTTTTGAATAGGAGGTTTGATAACAGGAATATATATATATTCCTAAAAGCAAACAATAATTATGATCTTTATGAAATGGGATTTAAATTATTTTATTCTAAACTCTGAAATGTAAGTTATAATAATTACTGTATGGATGAATCATTTTGACAACAAATGAACAAATGAGGATAAGTAGCTAAAAACTTGTAACCTTTATTTGTGTGCTGCTTACAACACATGTGAGGAGGCAATTAAGTAAATAGACATGAATTCTCAATCTCCTACAGATTTGGACTTGAGTGGACAAATCTGTGGGGGATTGAAAAATTGTGCACATTTTCTTACTTGTCTGCTTTCTGCTCATGAGCTAGCATCAGTAAACCTTATTATAAGTTTTTTTTTTTAAATCTTATATTGTTATTTTCATTATATTTTAACCACAAAATTTCCATGAAACTTATAAGCCTTAAGCTTTAGGGGCCTTCATATGTACAGATCCCTCCCATACTTAGCAATGGTCCAACAAAATGTTCAGAAAGTTATATGTTTCTTACAAAAATAAAAAGTAAAAGTAAAATAGTTTACTGCAATTAATAAAGGCCAGTAACTTGTTCCATGCAACTGCCCCCATCACACTTTTCCTAATATCAGGTGTTGTTGGAGTGGCGACGGAATTTTGTGATATCCAGGTAGGAGGAAGTTAGTTAGGGAACATATGTATAGTTTGGATTCAGTGGGATGTAGTTATGTGCTTCACAGTCACATTCCAAGTAAGTGGGATTACATCCACAGGACACCTTCAGATCAATGGACTAAACCCTTAGCTAGACTTCTCATGTGTGTACCTCCTACTTCCTTGGATCATCCTCTTGAGCCTAGTATCCTTTTTTCTAGTTTAGAAAGAGTGACTCTGCAGCCCAAGCTGTTGTGAATGTACTCTTATCTCTTTAAGCTTTTCCAGTGTAACGTGCACAGTCGATTTCCAACTATCAGAGTTTGAATCACTTTACTTGAAGTCTTTCCCTGGTGTCTTAGGTGAAGGAGAATCAATATCCTGCAGGAGCAGTCCTCACTCAGTGAGTGATGGGACTTGGTAACACATACCCCAGCTCCCTCATTATTTGAGTGAGGTAAATGTGAGACGTATGTTGTATACTGACCCCCAGTGTTTCGCAGTGGGATTAAGCTCCATTTGTTCATCATGCTAACTGGCTTGATAATGCACTTTTATTGGCTATTTTCTATTTCTCAGCTTCTCTCTTCTCTCTCCCCTACCAGGATTTTTTGGGATGTTATTTTTAAAAAAACAAACTGCTTTTGCTTAAACCCCAATGTACTGGGGATCCTCAGCTAAGCATCCAATCTACAATAAATCACTTTCAGACCCCCTGGACACCCTTTTAACTCAGTACTGAAGTCATTCCTGAAGTGCATCTTCAGCCAAAGATTAGACAGGCCTATAAAACAAACAATAACACATGTAGTTCAACCACATATACGAGACTAAACAGGCAAACCAGCCCAAAAGCAAAGATAAGAAGGCAGAAAGGGACAGAAAAGCTGGATGAATGGAAATGGGTAATGAGAAACTCATTTGCTCTGTAAACTTTCACCTAAAGCACAATTAAAAAAAAAAAAAAGGAGTTCTGGCAAAATGGCACTCTAGGCAGAAGCACCACCCCGTCCCTCCACAGCAAAGATCTGAAAAACTAAGC
>NW_004444035.1:8354872-8356015 GCF_000243295.1 Trichechus manatus latirostris | reverse complement strand
GTGCAGAGGGATCCCTGAGGGCATTTCTTTTTACGTTGTTTTTTTCTTTTTCCTGTTTCTTTGGGGACCTTTCTTGTTTGTTTGTTTTTTTAATTTGATTTGTTTTCTTTTTCCTCTTTTCCCTTTTTGTGTTTCTTCATTGCTCAGTTTCTCATCTCTCTGTATCTTCCTTCTCTTTCTGTTCCCTGAATACCTGGCGTTGTATACTCTACACCTTCTAGCAACACTGTACTGCAACACCTGAGAGCGACTTCCCCAGACCTCATAGCTGCACTGGTGGGATCCCAGGGAACTTTGTGGTTCTTTAACCTTTCTGATCCTTATTTATTCATTCTTTTCTTTTCTTCCTCCTCCTATTTCTTTTTTTCTCCATTTCATAGTCTCTCATATCTCCACTCCGACGGCAAGATCCCCTAGCATTCTTTTTTGTTTGTTTGTATGTTTTTGGCTCCTGTTCCTCTCTCCTCTCTCCCATATCCATCTTAGCTCCACACATAACAGTCTCCCCGCTGCATCCTTCCTACCTGCACCGTGTGCTTGACATCACACCACCAAGCAGCACAGGCACGGCTTACTGGAACCTGCCCTGCACTGATTACCGATGTGCTCTGGTAGCTACAGTAAGTGCCACAAACAACACATCCCAGTAACTCCTCTTCAGCTAGACCTGCCCTGCCATACCATATCTGAGTGACTGACACTGCCACTTGAAGAAGAAGGTGAAAAGTATTGTGCCCACAGATGAGCAAACAACAAAGAACACACAGTCTGTCTGCTCAGACATAGTCAAATTTTTTTTTAAAGAAAAGGGGTGAAACAAACAAATCTACAATCAATAAAAGAGAAAAATAACTACTGAATGCCCCGAAGACAGCAGACAATAACAAAACATTTACAAAAACAGGACGAGCTGGTTCCAAACACCAGATGACTCTCCTCTGCAAGAAAACGCACTAGAACTACCTGATAGGGAATTCAAATCTCTAATACTGACAATTCTTCAAAAACTGAGGCAAAAAGTTGACAAACATGAGGAAAAAACAGACAAATTCATGGAAAATACGGACAAAAAATTGGAAGAATTCAGGAAAATAAGGCAGGAACAAAATGCCAAAATAAATTCACAACTAGAAATTATACAAA
>NW_004444035.1:8305859-8348258 GCF_000243295.1 Trichechus manatus latirostris | reverse complement strand
AGGTTGAGATGTTAGAGGGTTGATATTTTGTGGGGTTGTTAACCAATGTCATAAAACAACATGTGTACTTCTGTTTCATGAGTAACTATTTGTTCTGTAAGCCTTCACCTGAAGTACAATAAAAAATAAATAAAAAGAAGAAATCACTTTCAGACACAATTGCCATTCAGACATATTATTATTATCCTAGAAACACTTTATCTTATGGAGAAAATTTTGAATGTCTCTGTGTAAGTGTGTGTGTAAATATATATACTTAGAACTAATGTGGTTAGAGTCTGGCTGTGGAGCACATTCCTGGTAAAAACTCTCATTCTGGAGGTAGTTAATTCAAATCCAAATATGATCTTTTAAAAACAGATTCCAAAAAAGGATGTGGCGTGACATGTGACTGAAACAAGAGGGGCAAATCAAAACTTTACCTGCTCCCTAATTCTCTTTAGTGTAAGCCCTTTATTAGAATGACTTCTTTCAAAGTTCAGTGGCCAGTGTCCAATTTAACAAGTATTATTTGGTCACCCAAGAGCAAGCTATATTTTTCCCACAATAATGCTATGCAGAAATTTGAAGTGACTGCTGGTGACTGTGGAAAAATTTTGTCTTAAAATAGACTCAAACTCAGCCAAAATACTGATGCATACTGATATTAGAAGCACCTGACCACATGTGTACATGTCTGCCTTAGATAAAAAGTGTATAATCAGTATAACTAATAATTTGTCCTTGGGAACTCTTCTGCTATGTATTCCAACCTGGGCGTAAAGAGCATAATATACAGTGTCATGGCACGAGTGACTGACTTTGTTATCTAGTGCTGCTGTAACAGAAATACCACCAGTGGACGGCTTTTAACAAACTGAAATTTATTCTCTCAGAGTCTAGAAGGCTAGAAGTCTGAATTCAGGGTGCCAACTCCCGGGGAAGGCTTTCTCTCTCTGTTGGCTCTGGGGGAAGGTCCTTGTCTTCAATCTTCCCCCAGTCTAGGAGCTTCTCAGGGAAGGGATCCTGGGTCCAAAGGACACCTCTGTGCCTGGTGCTTCTTTCTTGGTGGTACGAAGTCCCTCTCCTCACTGCTCGCTTCTCCTTCTATATCTCAAAAGAGATTGACTCAAGATACAGCCTAATCCAATAGATTGAGTCCTGCCTCATTAAGATAACTGCCTCTAATCCTGCCTCATTAACATCATAGAGGTTAGGCTTTACAACACATAGGATAATCACATCAGATCGCAAAATGGTGGACAACCACACAATACTGGGAATCATGGCCTAGCAAAGCTGACACACATTTTTGGGGACACAATTCAATCCATAACAGTGACCTACCTAACTTAATTGGGGGAGGGCACAAAATGAAAAATAACCTCAGTAGTTTGGAGGAGAAAGATCTTAAGTTGGACAAAAGCTTTCTTGTGTTTATGGATGCTTGAGTTGCTAATCTATGTGTCAGCGGCCACTATCATACAGGCCCCTGTAGTAGATCAAGTAAGAGATATTGGAGAGGGGGTAGTATTTCATACTATGGGTATCGGTGAAAATAATTTAGAAATCAGAGACCTAAACTGCTGTGAGAAAGACAAGGATTATCAAAGTAACCTATAGGAGACAATTAAGATTCTTGTCAATTGATTCAGGCGAGTTTAGGCAAAACATGATTACAATAGAGGTTGAAATCCACCAGAGTTAGAAAATGAATCACTTGGTAGCAAAAATTCAAGCTAATGCACTTGCTTTCTGCAAAAAATTACAGGATACAATTAAGCTTATTGCTAACTCACCAAGCCACCATGGACTTTTGACCTAACCCCAAAGTGGGGAGAATAACTGAATCACTGAAGCAAAAATGACTAAAGGGTATGTCAGGAAATATGTACATACATACATTTACCCCCTGCCAAAAGCCATCCAGTAGAAATACTTATGACTTTGACTGTAGTTAAAAATGAATGGGTCAGTGTACTTTAGAACGGAGTCAGATAAACCGGTACTTTGCAAAAGATGTGCCTCCATATAGTCAATGACTTTGACCCTTTTGCCTAGACAGAGAATCACCTCTGTCCCAAAAGTTTCAAGAGGCAGCTTGGTTCTTGGGATAAAACATTCTGATTATATGTAACTGGCAATACAGTGGTGTATATTACAGTATGTCTTCATAATTTCACTCATTTTCCAAGGGAAAATAGTGAGAAAATAAATATTTGGTCTTTACCACGAAAATCACATTATATAATGTTATTTTTATGTGCTTCAAGGTTCAAATGATTATTGGCTTATACTAAGCAAATAGGAGAAATGAAATCTTGGTGCATTCTACGATATAGATAGGGCTTGAAGACATTAAGTTGAGTGAAATAAGTCAATCACAAAAGGACAAATATTGTGTGACCTCTCTTATATAAAAAGAACAGGAAAATGTGTAGAAACCAAAGTTTATTAGTGATTACCAGGGGTGTGAGGGAGAGGGGGAAGAGGAGTTATTGCCTATGGAGTACTGAGTTTCAGTTTATGGTGACTGAAAAATTGCAATGATTAAGGGTAGCATTGCAGAGCTGTTTAATGTAATTGCTGTCAATAAGTTGTACACCTGTAAAAGCTGAATTGGCAAAAAGTGTGTGATTGATATATTTACAACAATGACAAAAAAAGGAGTAGCTGCTAAGGCTGTTTATGTACAACCAAACACCTCATGGGATTTGGCTCCTTGGTTTGGAGGTTTAGGGTCATGGTTTCAAGGGACAGCTCAGGTAATTGGCCTAATAATGTGTTCAATGCTTCTGTGCCACCTCTTAGTTCATTGCATAGTGCCTGGGATCTTAAAAGCTTGCAAGCAACCAATCAAGGTGCAACAATTGGTCTCTATTTGCCTGGAGCAACATAGGAAGGAGGGTCGGGAATATGAGGAGTTAATGAAATGTGTGGCTAATTGCCACCATGAACAACTGCCTCCTTAGACATGAAACCAGAAATGGATGGTGCCTGGCCACCATTAATGAACATTTTGATCAAAGATTCTATAGAAGAACCTTGATCAAAAGGGGGAAAATGTAGAACAGAATTTAAATTTTTCATGTACTCCAGACTTTCTGGAGCCATGGAGGCTGGATGAACTTCTGAAACTATTGCCCTGAGATAATCTCTAAATCTTTAACCAGAAATATCCCTTGCCCTCAATATAACCTTGGTCTCAATAAGACATATATGAAAATATACACATTCAGTATTATATACTAAGCGTACAATAGCAGTGAGCAGAAACTGTCATATTTTCGTCTATAAAGGAGAGTTTCCAGGAAGGACCCAAAGGACACCATATAATCCATTATGAATAAAGATAAACGTGAATTGGTAACAAGGGAAGACAGAGAAAAGAGAGAGTGAGTGGGTGATGATGCTTGGAAAAAAAGGTTTCAACTAGATCATGTAGGGCATTAAATAATGTCTTAATGTATTTAAACTTCATACTGAAAGCAACTGGGAAGCAGTGGAGGTCTTTAAACAGAGGAAAGATTTCATCAAATTTCACTTTAGAAAGTGTATTTGGGCGGCAGTGTTAAGACTGGTGTCAAGGGGGCCATGCCTAGCACTTGGGAAATGGTGGTATGCCATTGTAGAAATCTCAGTGCAAATAATGAAATTATCAAATAAGACACTCACTGGCAGTTGTGAAAGAAAAGTAATTGAATTATTCCATCTGTACTAAGGAAGGCATACATATACATATATAGTCTTCAAGACTAACTTAATGTTAGTTATGAGGGAAAGCTTTTTTTTTTTTTTTGTATTTTCTAATTATTTTGACTTAGATGGCCGTGTTTCTACCAATTGTAATTGAGAATACAGAATAACAGTAGATTTGGGAGTGGAAAAAATGATGATTTAACTTTCTGATATGTTGAGTTTGCGGTTAAGGGTGGAATACACAGTAGTCATTTGGCAATATGGAACTTAAGAAGAAAGTTAGGTCCCAGGTGGAAAACGTGGCGTTATCACTGTATAGCTGTCAGATAAACATATGAGTACCGAATAAGAGGAATAAAAGGTCATAAATGGAGCACGGAGGATATTTATGTTTAAAGGTTTGTGGAAGAAGAGTGCAATCAAGAAACTTTTAAAAAATGGTTTGAGAATTATGAAAGAAAAAAAGAATCAGGAGAGAGTGACATCATCAGAAAACAATTCCTTCAAGAGCCTGTTACTCTCAAAACTACAGGTTTTATTACACCCACAGGAGAAAAAATAACAGCCTTTAAGAAGAGATATACACAGTAAAGCCATAGTAACTTACCTAAGACTACTCTTTCACCTTTAAAGACATGTATAGGCAGGAACTAGATCTTGGAGAATTCTATCAGTCCTTGAGGGACATAGAGGAGAGAACTAGGATCGGGGAAATCTCACATTCAGTGCTGTATTTTTTAAATATGTTTTTTCATATGCGTATTTGTAAATACTTTATCACTGTTTTTATTAACAGTTTAATTTTCTAGCTTCATACCGACATGTTTTAGTAATTCCAATTGGTAAGCGACATACTCCATCCAGGTTTAACGGTATTCTAGCCAAGTTGACATATGAAGATAAGCCTGTATTGTAGTTGCTCAGGGGTCTGTTTTTGTTCCAATGTGCTCCACGCTTTGGGGCATTCTTATAATCATCCCAGGCTTTCAGAAATTTCAAATAATTCAGTGGTGAGTTTTATCAGAGTAGACAAGCATGAAATGAATTTTCTATCATGGTTTATGAATGCTAGGAGAGCTCATACAGCAGTAACATTGGAAGGTGTTGGTGCTTGATGTTGAACTTCTCCTTCTTATTTAAGTAGGCAGATCCCTTCAAGCATTATTTTAAAATCCCAAGGACAGCAACTGTCCTACTTTGAGAGTAATATGTTTACTCTCAGTAGATGACTCTCTTATATAATTGTCTTTGCTATTTGTTACCATTTACATAAGTTTTGTGATTACATTTAGCTATTATGTCATTTATATTTGTCTTAATTGTATGTTGCTTACATTGACTCCCGCTATTGAAAACTGTTTCATTGTTTAATATCCACAATGCTTGGTTGAGATAATTAATTTAAAATGCAATGTATCATCTAGGATTATCAATTTGAGCATACTGAGACAAGATACTGCATTTAAGATCAAGTATAGTAAGCAGATAAATATTTGTAAACATTTTTCATTCTGTTAAATTTACAAATAAGTACCATACTCGAAGAATACATACTTGGCCTACATCTCTCAAATGCTAATACATAAGATTGTCAAATTACATATCCTCTGAAGTCATACACTGCTACTTCTTTCATGTTTATACACGCGTGAAATATTCATGACTAGTATATATTTAGTCAATGGATCCAAATTCAAATTATTTATGCTAAGAAACCTACATGGAAAATGGATTTTGTCTTTATTCATTATTTTTGATTTTTCAAGGGCAGCTGGAATCATTATGGCCTTGAATGTGAGGAATCTTGAATGTGAGGAATGTGAGGGTATAATTACTTGAGGGGACCAACAATTCTATTTCCAGCTCCAATTTTTCTGATGGACTACAAAACAATAATAACACATAGAACAGAAAATAAATGCTCCGTTGCCTTCTGTCATACTGTAATGTAGGCTCTTTCTTCATTGTGTAGCTTTTTTTTTTTTTTTTGGTCTCCAGAAGAAGAGAATTGTTACAAAAGTCTGCATTAGCACAGCAAATTTTCTACCAATTCAAATGAACTGCTACTACCTGTCAGGAAAACACTTTTGCAGAGAAAAACCCAATGGCTTAAGGCATGTTTTCTGCCAAAGGAGTCCATAGATTCAGCCTGAGCATGCTCCGATGTGTTTCCTTGGTACTTCTGTGGTAACGTACAGCTGTTCTCTGCATATATGCTGCTTCTTGAATCTTCTTGCCCATTTATCTAGTTTATTTATAATTAAACTTTCATATTTAGGGAGGATCAGGCAGTCTTATTACGTGGAGCCCTGGTGGTGCAGTAGTTAAGAGCTGGCCTGTTAACCAAAAGATAGGCAGTTCGAATCGACCAGCTGCTCCTTAGAAGCCCCATGGGGCACTTCTACTCTGTCCTACAGGGTCGCTATGAGTCAGACTCTACTCAATGGCAACAGATTTGGGTTTTTTATAATTCTAGTACAAACATATGTGCAATAAAGCCTTGTTATATGGATAAAACGAAACCAAACCTGTTGCCGTACAGTCACTTCTCACTCATAGCGATCCTATAGGACTTAGAACTGCCCCATAGGGTTTCCAAGGAAAGGAATGGCTGGTGGATTTGAACTGCTGACCTTTTGGTTAGCAGCCAAGTTCTTAACTACTGCGCCACCAGGGATAGTGGTTATTTATGCTAGTGGTATGGTAAAATTCTAAATTTTATGATTTAAGTCATCTACAGTTAACATCCCTTTACTAATATCTCCTTTTGAATGCCATATATCTAAGAACCCTTTATATAGCCTCTGTCTACTTTCCAAGATGAAAGCCACAATCCAAAACCAAGACAGAGAAATGTGAGAAGGGATGGGGGGAGAAAGCTCAAATAATTACTTGGGAGAAAATGTGTAATTCAGGGAACCAATGTAGTTTTCCCTCTGGACACCCAGGCTTTGCCTCATGAAAGAAAAATCACTAAGAAAAATAAAAGAAAACAAAAAGTAGAAAGATACTGAATAGATCTTATTCCTCAGATACCAGAGCTTGACAGAAAATTGGAATACTATCCCTTTAACCTATGTAACCTGTTTCCTGGAGGTGTACAAATTAGTGATCATCGTTTTGTTCCCCAGCCTCCATTTTTGCAGAAACTACCAGGAAACAACTAAGCAGGAAGTTCTCTGTGTGTGTTTTTTCAGGGGCACAAGTGGGAAGGCAGTGGATAAAAGAAGCACTTTTTTTTTTTGCTTTATTGTATAATCCCCACAATAAAGTGCCAAGGCATAGGGTGTGTGTAGAGAAGACTGTGAGAAAAATGTATGTAAGGAATGAATGGTTTTTGTGTGATACATAAAATTAAAGTATCAATGAACCAGGTAGACAGGTAAGAGAAAATACTGCCTCTTGAGAGAAGAACCACACTAGCCGAGATCTTGCCACTTTTTCAGAATGTATCAGGAGCCCCTGGGGGGTGCAAACAGTTAACATGTGTGGCTGCTAACCAAAAGGTTAGAGGTCTGAGTCCATGCAGAGGAGCCTTGGAAAAAAGACCTGGCCATTTATTTCCAAAAAATCAGCCACTGAAAACCCTGTGGAGCACAATTCTACTCTGACACACGTGGGGTCGCCATGAGTTGGAGTCGACTCGATGGCAATTGGTTGGTTTTTGTTTGTTTATTTGGGCATTGTATCATTGTGGCTTTCAGTGGTGTGTTGAAGAAGCGTATCTGAGCATTTCAATAGGAGATGGAAACTAAGCTGAGGAGAGTGCATCACGGTGCCCACACAGAGCACTGTGCTGGGCTAGATCTTGCCCCATTTAATTTAAGAGGAAAACTCAACGTAAGATTTATTAAAAGTAATTCAGAATAAAAGGATGTTTAAATTATCCTGAATTTAACAAAAGTATACCTCTCCAAATGAGTAACAGAACCTAGAAGAAAAAATCATGAATAACTTTGGAATTCTTAATAGAATATTAAAAAATATGTACATAGAGGGTCCTAACAATGAAATAATGTGGTGACAAAGAGATAGGTGAAATAAGGAAGAATTACAAATCAATTGATCACACAGTTCCAGAAAGTAAGTCAACAATTGAAGCATTTAATATTGTAGAAAATGGAATTAGTGTCAAATTTGAGAAATTATTCCAGACAGTAGAGATAAGGAACAAATAAAAAGAATGAAAATGATAACAGTTGTAAGGACAATAGATTTAGATCATTTTAGAGAGTAACAATACAGATAAAAATGAATCCAAAAAATGATACAAAATTTTTTTTTAAGTTGCTTAAAAACACATCGTAGATCGTGTGAAACTAACAGAATGGGTAAGCAGTATTAAAAAACTTTGTCTTATCTCTAGTGTAACTAAAAGCAGATAAATTCAATTATAATAAGGAGATAAAGATTATTGCTATAATTCCAATTATAAAACTCAATACAAGACTTCCACTTCTGGGAAGATAGATACTGGGTTATTACGTATAAAACAAGCATAAGAAAACTCTGAAAGATGGAGAAGAGAAGGCAGACAGACCAGGGAGCTCAGGTTTTCTTTTTCCTCAGTCCCAAGGACCTCTCTAGGCAAAGGGCTAGGAAAGGAGCACCCTAGCAAGACTGAAAATGTACAGATAATAACCTCTTACTCCAGTCGTACACAGAAAAAAATCTGTGGCCCTTCTCCCACCCCATCCAGTGAAGACTGAGTTGGAGGCCTATACGTCCATCCTTGCCAGGCTGTAACGAGGAGCTGCAGCCCCTCCACTGGGCAACGTTAGAGAAAGCTGAGTGGATTCCAGGACTTTCACCCCTGCCAGGTAGCAGTGAGCCTTCACGCCTACTCCATGGTGTGAGTGGAAACCATTTGTGGGACCTGGACTTTCACCCCCCACCCAGAGATAATGAGGCACCTCTTCCCCTTCCAGATGGGGTGGAGTCCGAGGAAGCCTAACGGAGAGAGTCGGTACTTCACTAGGTCACATGGGGAAAGTAACAAAGCCCCTCTTTCCCTTCCAGCCATGGTGGTATCAGCGGTGCCCCGCTGAGGAGCTGAGACCTTCACAGCCACGTAGCTGTAACAAAAAACAGAGGAACAATAAAACAGAACAAATGGAAAACAAAAACTAAAATGACACACATGTACTAGAACATCAATAATTACTTTAAATGCAGTGGCCTAAATGCACCAATTAAAAGATGAAGGTTGATAGAGTGGATTAAAAAAAAAAGAATGACCCAACTACACTCTGTCTACAAGAAACTTACTTTATATATAGTGATATACGTAGGTTTTCCTCTGTTATACCAAAGAAAGGAAATCTACGTTCACACAGAACCCTGTATATGATTGTTCGTAGCAGCTTTTTTGGTAATAAATAGAAAATTTGAAACAACCAAAATGTCCCCCAATAAGGGAATGGTTGAACAATCTGTGGTATATATATTCCATGGAATACAACTCAACAATTAAAATGAATAGACTCTTGATACACGCAGCAACATGGATGGATTTCAAGAGCATTGTGCTTCGTGGGGAAAAAAAAAAACCTCTCCAAATGTCACATACTGTATGATTCCATTTATATAACATTCTTGAAATGACGAAAATATAGCAAAGGAACACAAATCAGTGATTTCCAGGAATTAGGAGAGGAGACAGGTGGGTTTGGTTCTAACGGGTAGGACTAGTGAAATCTTTGTAGTGATGCGTCTATCAAGTTCTATATCTTGATTGTGGTGGTGCTTACGTGAGTCATCTCGTGATAAAATGACATAGAACCGTGCACATAAGTTACTCAAAAAACCAAAAACCAGAAGTACTGTAAAATATTTTTGCACTTAACACAATTTCATTGTTTTGGTAGAACTATGTTTCACTTTGCTAAAAATTTAGTATCTGAACTGATATTTGTAAGACTTAGTACAAAACTAAAGAATGTAAAATATCTCAAAAAAAAAAAAAACTTTGACCATAAAAGAGGTCAAATTCATTCTTGAGAGAGAATATGCTTAGTGAAAATTAACAATTTAAATCTCTAAACAATTTAAACTTGGATTTAAGATTCAAACTTGTGGTAAGAAAAGGCTTAGAAATAGGTAGATAAGATGGGTAAGACCTACTTAAGCATAATACCAAAGATGGTAACTTAAAAAATGATAATAGTTAAATCAATTATTATAGATTTAATATTATATATTATCTAGTAAAAATGGCATGAAACTATATATGCCATTTAAATCTACGTGTGCATGTGTGTATACATATATATATATAGAGAGAGAGAGTCTGTGAAAAGAGAACCTGGGATTATTTTTTTTCTTTCTTCTTAGGTCTCCTAATTTACTTTAGTAAACATTAATTACTGTAGGAATTAGAAAAAATTTTGATGAAAAGTAAAGAATACCAATCTAGCCTTTTCTTATTGAAAAATTATACTCAACATTGATTACATTTACACATTATAGAGGGTACATTATAATGCTTTGGAAGATTTTGTTCTGTTCATTTATCACAAAACATGTAAAAATGTAAATAATGATAGAGAAATAGAAGGAAGTAAATTATTAAATTCTTTATAAATGTGAGATATGATCAAGGAAGAGTTACATATTCCTGAATTATTTATTCAACTTGAGGCAAATGTTCACACTAAAATTATTGGTAGTAATTTATCTGATTATTTTTAATAATGGAATATCTGGTTATTGTTATATTTGAGTATATTGGGAGTATAATTGATGATCAATTTAGCTTTGTTTAGTCAGATGAAATTACATAAAACATGATGAAATGAAGTACTATTGTTTCTTTCCTAAGAACTTAAAAATTACGGATCTGAAGAAATCATAAAAGTTCATCCTCCTCAATGGAAGCAAAAACCATAATCAAGTAATCTCAAAGTCTATTTTAATTTCTGCAAAGAAAGCTTGAAATTTTGATTCTGTGTCATCTTTCACCATCTTTGAAATTGTGCTGTTGGAAAATTTTTCTTTATAGTTTGGCTTCCTTTTTCCAGGATAAGTAGCATTTCCTACTAGCAATTTCCTTTCAGCGTTCTGCATATTCCTTTTTATTGTGAGCCTCAGAACTGCGCGGTGTCTTGAATATGTGTTTTTTTCAACTGTTAGTCCTGTAAACTAGATTAGTACTGAAAATTCCATGGTGTTTTAAAGTATTAGTTCTAAGATAAATCTATGTTTCTAGTTCTACGAGATCTTAAGAGGACAAAAAAAAAAAAAAAAAAAAAACTAGGTAGAGAGGGAGTTCTGACACAAGAATGAGAACACTATGCAGAATATCTCTTTAGATGTCAGGGCAACTTTAGGGAATTTTTCAGCAAAGAAAGTACAGTTACTAGGGTTGACTCAGTATGTTTCAATTTATTTGCTACAGAACCTGTTTTTAAATGAGACAATATTCAGCTACAAATAATGGAAAAATTATGAGGAAGATATAATCCAAAAGAATAATGCTGTATATTTCTGTGCACTGGAATTATGAGTGACTTAATTTTTTTGTTTTTCTTTTCCACATTTCAATATTCCAAAATTCCTCTTATAAACATGCATGGATTTATAGTAGAATAAATAGAGTAAATGAAATGAAAATGTCTAGCACAAAAAACAGTGTTTTGAATCGATGCTGAATCAACTATCAGAGATGAAGGGAGGATGTGCGATAGGATTTGAGAAATTGTACATGTGGAGACAAGAAGGTATTCTTGGACTAATGCCAAATAAGCAGAGTCGTGAAAGGGTTACCAACGTTGGTGAGTAATAGGAGAGAAGGGTTTAGAAGAAAAAAGTGGCACTAGTATGGTTTATTTCTACTTTATGTTTTTAGGTAAGGGCTAAGTAGATGAAACAACACCCATATGTTCCTTTGTCATACTGTGGTGGCTTGTGAATTGATATGATGTTTGAAACTATGCCACAGCTGTTTCAAATGTCAGCGGGTCACAATTTCAGTGGAGTTCCAGACTAAGATGGACTAGGAAGAAAGGCCTGGTGATCTACTTCCAAAAATCAGCCAATGAAACCTTACGGATCAAAACAAAATATTGTCAGATATAGTGCTGGCAAATGAACCCCTGAGGTTGAAAGGCACTCGGAATACACAGTAGATGTAACGATGGACTAGAGCCCACCAGCAATCATGAAGGTGGCACAGGACCACACCATATTTCATTCTTTTGTACGTGGGGTCGCCATGAGCCGGGTCTAACTAGATGACAGCTGACAGCAAGGATGAAGCAAGTGAAACTGGTATTGAAGTAGAGCAATGATGGAATCCATGTGTGAGTGAGGGAATACATAATTTTGTTTTATTTTGTTCATGTTCAGATTACCAGGGATTTGCTATAAAAGAAAAATTAAATGTGGCAGCTGTATGTTCTACATTCTTTCTGTCTAGGACATTAATTCACTTTCATATATTTATATAATCCTATAAAATCAAAATAATTTATGAGTAGTACAGAAATAGTATTTTTTCTGATTAATTTTAATTTTTAAATACTCTTTTTTCAGTATAAGCATTTTTAATATTTCAACCTTGTTTTCCTTTTCTCTTCTTGAGTAATATATCATTATTTACATATCTACGCACATATGGAGTTTTACCAATGCTAATGGCAAAAGGCGGACATTTATTAAATGTTCCTTTTTCCAAGATTGTAATTTCTTGCTTTGGAATAAACTGTTGTTGTTAGGTGCTGTCCAGTTGGTTCCGACTCATAGTGACCCTATGTACAACAGAACAGATCACTGCCAGGTCCTGGACCATCCTCATGATTTTGTTATGCTTGAGCCCATTAAAGTAAAGTAGGCTGTCTTAATTAATTCTGTTAGCATGTTTAGATTTGATTTTTATATTTCACATTTCACAACAGACCAAATCTCACTATAAAAACTTTCTCATGCTAATATTGTATTTAAGTTAAACCATGGTTATTTATTGCTGTTAGATATGCGTAAGATGACAATTCATAAGCTTTAGGAAGTGACCCCTCACAGTAGACATTTATGCAGACTCTAATGTGACATGTATGTAGATTAGCATGTACATTTATTGTGAGAGCGAAGTTATCCCAGTATCCTTTAATGCATTTAAATTTACTCCGATTTTTCCTCAGCCCTTTAGCTGGTGTCATCTTCTTTATTATTTTCCTATCTCCTCTGGTTTTTTACTTTATATTTTACATTTTCTTTTATACTGGTTCCCAATCTATATATCCTAGACACATCCTACTGGAAACTTCCTTGGATGCATAGAATTTACTAAAAAGTTAGGACTTGCTTAATGGCCTCTGTACCAAAAAAAAAAAGGGGGGGGGTATTAATATGAGCACCAGCAAATGTCTATGTTCGTCATAAACAAAGACATAATTCTTGTTTCAAATACTGTCTTCACTACCTCTTGACATTTATAATTATTGTTGTGTCTTTCATCCTTCAGGAGCATGGAAAATTATCCTAAATGTCTTATGCAACACAAGAAACTCAACATTTTATTTAATGTGATGTTTTAAAAGCTTCCAGTTTAACTGTATTTGTGACTTGCAAAAATAGCAAAAGTTATTAAGATGATTACTTCATGTAAATTTAGTCAATAACTTTCAGAGGCCACTTATTCAGTATCATCTGAAAATGATGCTACTGTCATGGCTTTGTGATGACGATTTGAAAGTTATGTAAAAATTTTTATCCTAAGCAATAAACTACTCTTTGTTCTTTATTCATTATTTATGAATAAATAACTCTTTATTCAAATATTCATTCTTTATTCATTCTACCACTTTTATGTTAAAAAGGGTAGAATGAATACAATTTCAATTCATGTTAATCATCAGAAACATTTTAAATAAAAATATTACTACTGATAAAGTTGATATGATATCTATTTTACTTGGAGCTAGAGGTTATTAAATAAGCATAAAATGAATTATTAAATAAGCAAAAAAATAAATACCAGATACTTTTCAAGGACCCTCCAAAAATGAACTGATATGAATTTAGACTTAAGTATGAAAAATATTTCAGATGACATGCATATACAGAGGTTAATAGGAAAATGATGGCTTTCCTTCTGGCATACTAACATAGAGAAAATACTGATATTAAAAAATCTATTAAATGTTTCAGAAAAATACAGTCATCTGTCTTAGGCTAGGTCCTTCAGAGAAGCAAAACCAGTAAAGTATATAAATATACAGAGAGGAAACGGCTCAGGCAGTTGTAGAGGCTGCAACGTCCCAAGTCCATGGATCAGGACAGAGGCTTCTCTCAATTCACATAGCCACAGGGACTGGCAAACCCAAGATCAGCAGGTTGGAGAGCAAGGCTCCCGCTCACAGGCTGTGAAGGTTGACAAATCCCAAGACTGGCAGAAAAGCTGATGGCTCACGTCCCAAGAACCGGAGGTCAGAACAACAGGAGGCAGCCTCAGGATCCAGAGAAAGCAAAAAAGTCAGAACGTTTGCTTATATTCTGATGCAGGCCACACCCCCAAGGAAATTCCCTTTCAACTGATTGGCTACTCACAGCAGATTTCATCATGGGAGTGATCACGTATAAACACTGAGAATCATGGCCCAGCCAAGTTGGTACACGATTTTAACCATCACATCATCATTCTATTCTTCATACTTGTGTTCCAACCTCAAAACACTCCAAATATTTTTTCATTCACCACAGTTCAAATTCTTTAGATATAACTAAAAGATTATCAGTATTATAATTACTGTCCATCATAGCTGAGGTCAGAACTCTCTCTTTTACCGTAGCCTTCTAAGGTTTTTAGTAGCAGGACTATCAGTATTTATTTCTTGCTATGAAACACCTCTCTGAAGAGCTTTAGATAAGAATGGTAGGATTGGAAAAGCTGTATCCGGGACTTCTCTAGCCCTGGTGGTGCAGTGACTAAGAGCTATGGCTGCCAGCCAAAAGGTTGGCAGTTCAAATCCACCAGCCGCTCCTCGGAAACTCTAGGGGGCAGTTCTGCCCTGTCCTATAGGGTTGCTATGAGTCAGAACCGTCTCGATGGCAACACGTTTGGTTTTCTGGTTTTTGTTACTCTTACCAATGAGTCCACTTAGTGCATTCCATTGTGAAGACTCACATATGCTGGATCTTACCTTATCCACAAAAGTCCTGTCTAGCCACCAACGAAATTATCCTTTCCTAAGTCCTTCTCAACTAATTTATATTCTGTGCTATGTTAATTATTGAATTAGTTTTCCCTGAAACAGAAATGGCTACCAGTTCTTCTCAAAACATACCTGCAAATTATTAGGGATTTTCAATGCCTGGGAGAATAGTTGGTTGGAGAAGATATTTGGAAGAAAAAAAATTTGAATTCTGTGTCAATTTGTTTTATGGATTGAATTGTGTCCCCCAAAAAGATATGTTGAAATCCTAACCCCTGGTACATATGAATGTGAACTTGTTTGTAAATAGGGTCTTTTAGGATGGAGAAGGTTGGGTTTTAAGCCAATCAGCTAGAAGTCAAGAGGGGCATGAAACAGTCTCACTCTCAGTGATCTCAGAATGAATCAACATGGCTGATACCTTTTTTAGATTTCTACCCTCCAAAACTGTGAGATACTACATTCTGTTCTTTAAAACCATAGACTTTATAACATTTTGTTACAGAAGCCCTAGGAAACTAAGACAGAGTTTGGTACCAGGAATGTGGTGCTGCAGTAACAAGTATCTGAAGTTGTGGAAGTGGCTTTGGAATTGAGTGATGAGTAGATACTGACTGCCTTCAAGAGACTTTTGTTAGAATTATGGACATTAAAATTATTTTAGTGAGCGCTCAGAAGGAAACGAGGAGAGCTACAGAAAAGGTTTCTATTGTCATAAACATAATGTTGCTAGAAATGTGGATGTTAATTTTACTTCTGGTGAGCCTTAAAAGGAAATGATGCACATGTTACTAGACACTAATAGAAATTCAATCCTTGTTATAAGGTAGCAAAAATTTGGCTGAATTATGTTAGAAAGTTTTGTGGAAAGTAGAATTTGTAAATGATGAATTTGGATATTTGACTGAGGAATTTTCTAAGAAAAATCTTGAAGGTGCAGCCTGCCTTCTACTTGCTGCTTGCAGTAAATCGTGGGATGGAAGAGATAAACTGACGAGTGCACCGTTAAGTAAAAAAGAAATAGACTTGAAGATTTGAAAATTTTCAGCCTAGTCATATTTTAAAAATTAAGAAGGCATGCTCGGGAGAGGAGAACTTTGGTAAAAGGATTAGGTGTGTAATTTATGCATCCAGTCAACCATCTCAGCAGAAATGATACCACCTTAGACTGAAGGGGACAGAGATTAGACAGAATGAAGGAAAGGTGTCCAATTCTGGAATTTTACAAGCAGGAAATAGGCTGGTGGAGTTACTTGTCTGAGAATATCTGTTGTCATAATAGAAAAAGAAAACGTAATCATGGGAGCAAATCAGAGGCCAGCTGGGCAAAGTAAGGAGGCCACCCTTTTCTTGATTCCAGAGGGTTGGACCACCTCCTCAGTGAGCCAGGAGAGTGAATGAGGCTTCTAAGGGCTGTGGGGGCAGGGCTGCTGCCCAGTTAGTTACAGAGTACAGAGGCTATTTTCATGCCTTGAGATCTAAAGAATTAGAATTTGTCCTGCTGGGTTTTGGACTTGCTTGGCACCCATGGCCCCTTCCTTCCCTCTCCTTTCTCCCTTTTGGAATGGAAATGTCTACTCTACTTCTATACCACCATTGTATTGTACTTCGAAAGCAGTTATCTTGTATTCTAGGTTTTATAGGTCCACAGATGGGAGAATTTTACCCCAGATGGACCCTGCTCAGAGTCTCACCAATACCTGATTTAGATTATTTGAAGATTTTAGACTTAGAATTGATCTCAGAGTGGATTAAGTCTTTTGGGGAATGCTCAGATGGGGTGAAAATATTTTGCATGTGGGAAGGACAGGGATTTTTGTGGCCAGAGGATAGAGTGTTATAGATTGAATTATGTCCCCTAAAAAGATATGTTGAAGTCCTAACCCCTAATACCTATAAGCGTGACCTTGTTTGAAAATAGGATCTTTTAAGATGGAGTAGGTCTCTAGGTGGCACAAATAGTTAACACTCTTGATTACTAACTTAAAGGTTGGCAGTTCATACACACCCAGTGGTACCATGGAGGAAAAACCTGACAATCTACTTCTGTAAAGATTACAGTCAAGAAAACCCTGCAGAGCAATTCTACTCTGTAACACATGGGATTACCATGTCAGAATCAACTTGATGGCAACAGGTTAAGAAGGAGTAGGGTGGGTCTTATTAAAAGGAGAACAGACACACAGGGTTAGGAAGAAGAAGGATGGGCATGTGACTACAGACGCAGATTAATCTATAAATCCAGGAATGCCAAGGATTGCCGGAATGCACCAGAAGCTAGGAGGTTGAAGTCTCCTACTACTATTGTGGAGCTGTCTGCTGTCTATCTCTCTTTTCAGTGCTGTTAGAGTTTGTTTTGTGTATTTTGGAGCCCTGTCGTTGGGTACATAAGTATTTATTATAGTTATGTCCTCCTGGTGTATTGACCCTTTAATCATTATATATCATTCTTCCTTATCCTTTGTGGTGGATTTCACTTTAAAGTCTATTTTGTCATAGATTAATATTGCCACTCCTGCTCTTTTTTGATTGTTGTTTGCTTGATATATTTTTTTTCCATCCTTTGAGTTTTAGTTTGTTTCTGTTTTAAGTCTAAGATGTGTCTCTTGTCGGCAGCATATAGACGGATCATGTTTTTTAATCCAATCTGCCACTCTCTGTCTCTTTATTGGTGCATTTAGTCCATTTACATTCAGCGTAATTATTGATAGGTATGAGTTTAGTGTTGTCATTTTGATGTCTTTTTTTGTATGTTGGTCACAGTTTCTTTGTTCCACTTAATTTTCTGTGCTGAGTCATTTTTCTTTATGTATTTTCTTTTCATTTTTTTCATTTTTGTTGATTTTGTGTTTGCTGAGCCTTTATATTTTTCTAGTTTTTTATTTTGACTTGTAGGGTTGTTAGTTTCCTTTGTGGTTACCTTACTATTTACCCCTATTTTTCTAAGTTTATACCAGTATTTTATTTCTTTATATTGCCTTGACTTTCTCTCCATATGAAAAATCTATGTCTACATTTTTAAGTCCCTCTTTTTTGTTTTAATGTTGTCATATTTTACACATTGACATCTGTTTCCCTATTTTCAGTGTTTTAGCTTTGATTTACTTTTGTGACTTCCCTATCTGGGTTGCTATCTGGTTGTCTGCCCTGTGTTCTAGTCTTGGGTTGTTATCTGATGTTACTGATTTTCTGACCAGAGGAGTCCTTTAGTATTTCTTTTAATTTTGGTTTGGTTTTTGCAAATTCCCTAAACTTCTGTTTATCTGGGAGTGCCCGAATTTCACCATCATATTTGAGAGACAGTTTTGCTGGATATATAATTCTTGGCTGGCAGGCTTTTTCCTTCAAGGCTTTATATATGTCATCCCATTGCCTTCTTGCCTGCATGGTTTCTGCTGAGTAGTCCGAGCTTATTCTAATTGTCTCTCCTTTGTAGATGACTTTTCTTTTATCCCTAGCCGCTCTTAAAATTCTCTCTTTATCTTTGGTTTTGGCAAGTTTGATTATAATATGTCTTGGTGACTTTCTTTTGGGATCTACCTTATGTGGGGTTTCAGTGAGCATCTTGGATATCTTCTCATCTTTCATGATATCAGGGAAGTTTTCTGTCAACAAATCGTCAGCAATTCTCTCTGTATTTTCTGTTATCCTCCCCTGTACTGGTACTCCAATCACTTGTAGATTATTTCTCTTGATAGAGTCCCACATAATTCTTAGAGTTTCTTCATTTTTTTTAAACCCTTTATCTGATTTTTCCTCAAATAAGTTGGTGTCAAGTGCTTTATCTTCCATCTCACTAATTCTGACTTCCATTGCCTCAATTCTGCTCCTATGACTTTCTATTGAGTTGTCTAATTCTGAAATTTTATTGTTAATGTTCTGGATTTCTGATTGCTGTCTCTCTATGGATTCTTGCAGCCTGTTAAATTTGTCATTATGCTCTTCTCTAATCTTTTTAATTTCCTCTACTTCATGTTCTGCATTTTGCTTAATTTCCTTCCTCATGTCTTGAAGAGTTCTGTATATTAATCTTTTGTATTCTGCCTCCGGTAATTCCAAGAAATCTTCCTCCTCCGGAAAATTTCTAGGTTCTTTATTTTGGGAGCTTGCTGAAGCCATCATGCATTGCCTCTTTATGTGATTTGATATTGACTGTTGTCTCCGAGCCATCAATAAGTTATTATATTTATTTATTTTATGTTTGCTTACTGTGTCCTAGCTTCTTGTTTTGTTTTGATATGCCCAAATAGGCTGCTCATATAAGCTAGTTTGATTATTGGCACCTTTGAAGCTCTAATGTCCTGTCACCAGGTGGTTAGATTTGTTAGTAGGTAAGTGAGCTCAGTAGTCCACCCACTCCTCCTGTATGGATTCAGCCGAGGTGCCCAGGTAGATAGCCACCAAGTGCGTGATGTAGGCTCTCACTTACCATCCTAGACAGGCATGGGTGATTGGTGTAGGCACAAGCATCTGGCTGCAGCTGACGTCTGCCCTTGAGTGTCCAGGAGGAAGGCATGTCCCTGTTCCCTAGAGTGTGTAGATGCGTGGGTTTTGCAGCCGGACTATGAGCACCTAATGCTGTTGGCTGTAAGGACTGGGGGGTACCTCCTATTCATGGGCCCCTATCGCAGGTGGCTAAGTGACGTGGGTGGAGCCACCAGTCCTCAGGCCCCTGGTATGGGTAGATGAAGACCCTGCTTAATGGGCAGAGCAGTGTCAAATGTCAGGAACCTGCTACTTCACAGCTGAAACAGTTGAAGTTAGAGTTGTGGTATATACCCTGTTGTACTGCAGTAATGGGGGCCTACGCTGTTGAGATGGGCCCACAGAATCTATGCAGGGGGAAAGGTACTCTAAGTCCATGAATCCCTTATGCCTGTGCGTAGGCAAAGGAGCTGTGCCTACCCTGGGTTCTTGGCTTAGGAGAGCCGGCAGTTTATTTTTTCTCTTGTTTGTTAATTTGTTCACGCTCCAAGGCAGGGAGAATGGCTCCAGGCATGTGATGGATCCTATTTCTGGCCTAGGGGACTCAGCAATTGTTGAAGCCAGTCTGGGACCCAGTGCAGAGCAGGGAGAGAGGAGGTAAATGAGAAAGATGTTTTTCCCTAAGGGGGGTGTTTTTGATCCATGCAGTAAGCCGTATGCAAATACTTATCTTTCGCCGATGAGGGCTACTTTTCACTGGTTCTGGGTGGCAGTGTAGGCTCTCTGGAGCTGGGTCTCTCCCGGTACGGAAAACTTGCCTCCCGAGCACCGCTACTTGCCTGCCTCACCGCTCACCCATGAGCTGCTCCAGGCCTGAAGGGCTCAGGCTCTCGCCGCGTCAGGTCTGGCAACTCCTCGCTGCTTCCGAACTGTCTCTCCCTCCCCCTGCCACTCGGTCTGGTTGCTCAACTCTGCTTTTGATGTACAGGGCTCCCAGATTGCCATATATATTCGATTCACTTGTTTTTTCGGGTCTTTGTTGTAAGAGGCTCCACCAGAAGCGTCTGACTACTCCTCCATCTTGGCCCCCCAGAAGCTTGGAGGGAGACATTTAACAGTTACTTTCTAGTCCCCTCAGAGGTAATCAACATGGCTGATACCCTGATTTGGACTTCTAGCCTTCGGAACTGTAAGACAATAGATTTATGTTCTTTAAAGTGGCTCACTTTGTGGTATTATCTACAGCAGCCCTAGGAAGCTAAGGCAGTTTGGGTCTTCCATGAAGCAGATGTCAAGGAGTTAGAAGTATAAGAGATTCATTGATGAGAATGTCTGTGAGAGATAAAGAGGAAAGGGAGAGGGAGTAGGCAGGAAGGACTTAAGATCTTGATGCAGGACTGACACTTGCAAAAGGAGATGTGCGGAGGCAGATGATTGAGTGGGAAGACCCTGAGACTGCGGTATAACTCAGGGAATGTCTTCGCCGGCATATTGGGGAGCTTCAGCACAAAGATTACCTCTAGGGGGTTCTCTATGTTGGACAGAAATGGCCAGGCTGAAGCAGCCCCTCTGTATTCAGTCATTGGCTGAAAGCTGTCAAGGAAGAGGATACCCTTGACTTGAACACTGGATATCACAAAGGCACTGTAGCTGAAGGCTGTCAGCTAACTGAGCTCCTGGCAGCGAGATCTCCCTTGGAAGGAGATCAAAAGGAAATGGCTGCTGCAGATATCTCATCTAAAAGCATGGTGCTCTGAGCAAGTATTTCCTTCTGTTCAAAGTCACTTTCTTCTAAAGTTACACATCTTCTTCCATTCTTTTATTTCTTTCATTTTGTGTGTGTTTTGTCTAAGGTATGAAATAACTTTTATCCTTATGCTTATTGTTTCCATATTTTTGTTTTCATTTTTTAAGTTCTATAACTCATTTATTTACCTAGTTTTGTTTATCATTTAATTACTTTATATATTTAGTCAGTTCATTGCACAGATACAGGATAAGTTAGTTATATGTATATGTAATACATGCACTTTGTAGAAAATTCAAAGTGTACCACTTACTTTAATCTTATAGCTGAAGGCCCAACTTCTTAAGGGTCCTTTCATTGATTATTCTCACAAATCTACAAGCTTCTCACACCTGCTGTGATCCGCCCTGCTGCACTGCAATGCATGTCTGTGATAGTTGAGTTGGTTCATATATGTTAAAACTCAACTAAAACAAGATTCCTTTTTAAATGTTTTTTATATATCTTAGTTAACAAGTTCTCTGTGAGAACAACCTATTCATGTGGAATAAGCATAACAAAATATAGCATGTGTGGTAGTGATTGTGGTACAGTGATTAAGCGCTCGGCAATTCCAAAGGTTGGCAGTTGGAACTCACCAGTTCTTCCATGGGAGAAAGATGGAGCATTCTTCTTCTGTAAAGATTTACAGCCTTGGAAACCCTATGGGGTGATTCTACCCTGTCCTATAGGGTTGCTAAGAGTTGGAATAGACTCAGTGGGTTTGGTTTGAGTTTTTTGGTAATGGTTGGTATGTTTATCGAATGCAAATGCTGCAATATTACTGTGATTGGATTTCTTGATTTGCAGTGTCTGCACCTAATATATTGCCTTTACTCTTGATGGTGATGTTTGAGTGATGTCATTTACACAGGGATGACTTGCATATAAGCCAATATATAATTTTTTATTTAAATCTGGAAAAAAAGAATGTTAATTTTAGGATCTGTAAGTGTTATGACAATTTAGGTAATAACCAAAATAAAGTGAAATCCCTGCTAAATGCTATCTATCATTCTGGAGCCTTCGATCTTCGAAATAACTCTGAATAAAGAAAGAGCCTGAGTTATTTCTGCTTAGTGCTCAGCAGGGATCAAGATAGCCAAGAGGAACAGAAATCTTGAATGTAACAGAGGGTGCAAGGTGATTAGCCAGCCTACAACCCAGATAGAAAAAGGGCTGTGACTTAAAGCTAACAGTCTTCCCCTTGCCTTCCTTCTTACCTGTTCACCCTGCCTAACATATGAAAACCGTTCCATGGAAGTCAAGGAGAGTGGCATTCAAAGCATAAAGCAGAGAATAAAGAAGATGGCAGACAAGCATATTGTTGTTGTTGTCGAGTTGGTTCCGACTCATAGCGACCTTATGTACAACAGGCCGAAACGCTGCCCAGTCCTGCGCCATCCTCACGATAGTTGTTATGTTTGAGCCCATTGTTGCAGCCACTATATCAATCCATCTCGCTGTGGGTCTTCCTCTTTCTCCCTGACCCTCTACTTTACCAAGCATGATGTCTTTCTCCAGGAACTGGTTCCTCCTGACAAGCAGATACAGTCTAAAAAGAAGATGACAAGACAGAGACAGTCTAAATATGTTATAAAAAGGATCCATGTGAGAGTGATAGACCCAAGATCAGTTCTGGCCTCTGAGAGGAAATGAATTACCTTCACATCAACACTCTATTCTTGAACATCATGGGAAATTATTTTTCTTCTCTGAGCTTTATACTGTTTAAGGTGTTTATCGTTATTTTTTAATTATCCATAGTAATACCAGAGTCCCTGGGTGGTGTAATCAGTTAAGCACTTCGCTGCTAGTCAAAAGTTTCCAGACTTGAGTCCACCCCAAGGTGCCTCAAAAGAACAGCCGGGCTATCTACTTCTGAAAAAGCAGCTATTAAAAACCCTATGGAGCACAGTTCTACTTTGACACACATGGGGTTGCCCCGAGTCGAAGTCAACTCCACAGCAACTGTTGGTTTGTTTTTTTTAGATAATACATGTATTATGCTCACAAGAATATGTGGTAAAAAATAAGCATTCAATATATACTGTGAAGCACATTAATGCAAAAGACATGGTAGGTAATATGGTTGGGCAACTCTGGGGAAGAGTGATTCACTCTATATAATAGTGTAGTTCTTCCCTAACATTTTCACATCATAGTATACACATACACATATTCCTGCACACACCTACACCCACCCACACACAAAGAAAACAAATTATACTATTTGTATGGTACTCAGTGGAAAACTGGAGAAGACTTGGAGGCCCAGACAAGGTTGCTAGCAGGTGTAGACAACTGACCAGTGATTATAGACTCCCCAAGCTTCATCTAGGTGCTCTGAGGGAGGAAGGGATTAGTATATCCTGAAACATCAATGTGCTGTGTCACATCAGTTAAGAAGATCTGTAGAAATGGTAAATTAACAAGCTAACTCACTCAGTCTCTGCCATTTGGGAGGGCATTCAACTACAAAGTATAAAAGCCATTATGTACTGCAATGCCACTATATTCACAAGTTCTTAGTGAAGGACCATTTGAACAGAGCACAGATCAGACACGTCTAATGGTGTGATCAACAGGCATTTGTTACTTATAGGACATCCGGAGAGGGATGAGTAGAACAGCATACATCATCCCGGAAGTTAGGGTTAGATGGCACAGGGTGAGGTCACATCCAAGCATGCTCCAGTTTACATCCTGGGAGTAGAACAAGTAAGTCCCTCTCCCCCAGGATTAAATAATACTCAGACAGCCATGTCTATGTGCCAATTAGCATGTACAGAGAATAAGTAGAAGAAAGGGCAATAAAAGGAGGTCATAAAAAGTGAAAGGTGGTAATAAAAGAGGAAGGACCCCTGCAGGCAGTGGATATCATTTATTGTCCCTGTTCAGAGTAGGATAGATTTATTGGTGCCAGAGAACAGCCCTTCCTCCTCTACCCCACTGTGATAGCTTAACAGAGTTCTGAGTTTCTTCAGAAGGCAATCATCTCCCCCTAAAGCACGTACTTAACTTTATGTTATAGTAGATATTATGTTCATTAACAGCCAGGGAGGCGGTGAGGGGGCAATTATAATATAGCACCCTGTGCATCCATCATGTACCTTATGTAGCAAGAATTCCAGGGTGGGCAGTGGAGAACTCAACACTGCCCTCAAACTTCTAGACTGTTTCCATCTTTCCCATGCTTCCCATCACTTCTCCCCATGCCCAGACCTACTACCCTGGTTCAAGCTACCATGGACTCCAGCCTGGATTGTTGCCATATCTTCTAAGTGGTTCCACTGTGTCTTTCCTAGTTTCCCTATCACCTGTAATGACCGCAGTAGCCAGCGAGATAATTTTTTAACTAAGACAGATCATGTGCCCAAGTATTCCCATCTCACTAATTTGACAATGGTCCAAAGGTCTGAAGCACCAGCCCGTCTCTGCACTTATTTCCATTCTTACCAAAGGATATTTACACTTGCTTCCTGTGGGTTCTCATAGAGTTGCTATGAGCTGGAATCGACTCAACAGCAATGGGTTTCCTCTGGCTTGAACACTCAGAAAACCACATGGCTCATTCTCTCACTTCTTTCATGCTTTTGTCCAGGTGTCCTTGTCTCAATAAGGCAATGGAAGTTTCATTTGAATAGGATCCTCCCCCTCCCCCACCTCCTCCAGCTTTAGAATAGTGTCTGGCATATGACAGGTATTCAAGAAATGTGTATTGAATAATTGACTGAATCGTGATGTTCTCTTGTTCCAAGTGCTTCACTAAAACCAATCAACCAACAAAAAAACCAAACTAGTTGCAACTGAGTCAATTCCATCTTATGGTGAACCCATGCGCGTCAGAGTTGAACTGTGCTTCACGTGGTTTTCAATGGCTGTGATCTTTTTGAAGCAGATCTCCAGGTCTTTCTTCCAAGGTGCCCCTGGGTGGATTCAAACCACCAACCTTTCAGTTAGTAGCTGAGTGTTTAACTGTTTGTACCACTCAAGGACTTAGTCCTTCACTAAACCCGTTGCCATTGAGTTGATTTTGACTCATAGCAACCCAATAAAACAGAGTAACTTCACTATAGGATTTTCGAGGCTGTAATCGTTATGAAAGCAGATTGCCACCTCTTTCTCCCATGGAACGGCTGGTAGGTTCAAACCACTGACTTTCAGTTAACAGCTGAGCACTTAACCACCACACCACCAGAGCTCCTTAGTCCCTCACTAGCTCCTCCCATTTGAGGCAGTTGAGACGGGTGAAATTGCCAACCAGAAATAAAATGTCAGAATAAAAGCAGTTCAAGGAAAGAGCAGATGTGGACAGGCAGAGGGAGAGCAGTCAGTAAATTCAAAGGAAAAAGAGAGTTGTCACAGACGAACCAGAACAGAGTAGCCTTGGAGACAAAGGGAGTCATGACGGTAAAGAGGAGGATGCTCAGCTAAGTTAACTTTTCATCAAATCCAGCAGGAAAATGAATGAAAGCTAAGAATTATGTTGGAAATTGAAGATCACCTTTTGAAAGGAGTTTCATTATGAATATTAGAAGTAAAGTCTCTGCAAATGAAATATTTATTAAAAATGTAGCCTTGGAAATACGTAAATTGATCTGGTGAAAAGTTTTCCAGGTATCGAACCAGGAGACCCGACTTCTACTCCTAATTAGCTGTGAGAACCCACAGAATGCATTCAGTATTTCCCCCCACAGTGATAGGAGGAGACTGCCACATATTTTACATCCCTGGCATGTTTGATTCCCAACAGTGATTCAAATGAAAGAGGTGAAAATATCATGAACAATTAAAGAAACAACACTGCAAGTAATTATTGTAAGACCTTTAATTAAAATAATAATGATAATAATTTGGGCTGGACATGCCTCACGAGACTTTTATAAATATAAAACAGAGAATAAAGAAAAGTTAAAAGGTGAAAGTCAAAATAATAATGAAGTGGCAGAGGATAGATTGCAGGACTTTAGGGCAGCATTTCATTTCTGACTCCTAAACGAGAGAGAGAGCTTCTTGTGTCTGTGCCAAGCTTCCCCAGAGACTGATATCCTCTAGCCCTTTGCAGAAAATTGGAAACAAACTACAAACCTAGTCTTTTACTCTTTCTGACTCTTGTAACAATATGTTATTTAATGCTATGGCACAGTTCTGTTTCCCCTGGAGATATTTTTAAAGTAAACATGGTTATCTTAAATGTGTTACTGTTTCCAAAATGCTTGAGGAAAACTTGACGGGAGTGAGATTGTACAGGACGGTATTAGTCTCCTAAAAACACCAACTTTCTCTTCCTTTATTTTCTAATTAACTATTATCTGAGTCACCTAGTGCTGTTGTCACACAACAATAACAACAACAACAACAAAAAATACCACAAGTGAGTGGCTTTAAAGAAGAGAAATTTATCTTCTCACACTTTTGGAGGCTAAAAGCCCACACCTGGGTTTTGAACTTGTTCATTCCTTCTATTGGTTTCTCTTCTAGTTTCTGGTGACTGCTGGCAATCCTTAGGTCTCCTGGCCTTATAGATGCCTCTGGCCCCATTGTCCCATGGCATCTGGCTTCTACCTGTGTGTGTGTGTCTGTCTATTCTGCTCTTTTTATGACACCATTCTGAAGTGATTCCATGTGGGAGTCACTTTCCATGGGTATAGCTCATTAACATAATGAAAGGAAACCTCCATTTTCAATCTGGGTCGCATTTACAGATACAGGGATTAAAACGTCCACATTTCTTTTGGAGGGACACAATTCAAGCTATAACAACTGTTACAGTGATTTTTTATAAACTGTATACAACTTACACATTAATGCTGAGCATAAACTCTGTAATTCCTTTTTTGGCACTGCTTTTTTTTATTGTTGCAAAAATATATATATATGTGTGTGTGTATATATATATATATATATATAACATAACATTTGCCAATTCAACATTTTTCACGTGAACACCCCAGTGATACTAATTACATAAATCATTTTGTGCAACCGTCACCAATATCTGTTGCCAAATTTTCCATCACCATAAACAGAAACTCAGTGCTTCCGAAACAATAACTTACTTTTTCCTTTTTCTTATAGACTTTTATATAAAAAATTCTCAGAGCATTGACAAATATTAAAAATCACAGTTTAAGTGTGCAAAAGAGAAACACTGAACATTGAATTATTAGTCAGAGTACATTGAGGGGATTAAACAATTTATTCATGGTTTTGGAGAAAAATAAAGATTGGTTTGAATACACTATAAAATTCAGACTCTATTCCAGTTTGATGTTTAATAAACTAAAGTGACAATCCATCGATCTATCCTTAAAGATTCTGTGAGCCAAACTGACTCTTTACTGTTAAATATCACAAATATTTCTTGCAATTTTTTCCCATGCATTTAGAAGTATTAAAGACGTTTTGTAAGACATATTACTATTTGCCTGGAAAAGCAAACATCATATACAAGTAGGCTTGGTCTTTTATGATAGTTCGTGTCCCAAAATAGACACACATAAAATAAACTCTTTGTAATTCATGCTAAGTATTATATATATATATATATATATATAGTCAAAAAGAACATTTCAAGATCTATCCTGAACTACAGTAATGTCAGTGATAGAATAATATCCATATCCCTACAAGGAAGACCAGTAAATATGACTATTATTCAAATATACCCACCAACCATGTCATGGATTGAATTGTGTCCCCCCCCAAAATCTGTCAACTTGGCTACGCCATGATTCCCAGTATTGTGTGATTGTCCATCATTTTGTCATCTGATGTGATTTTCCTAGGTGTTGTAAATCCTATCTCTGTGCTGCTGATGAGATGAGATTAGTGGCAGTTATGTTAATGAGGCAGGACTCAATTTGCAAGATTAGATTGTGTCTTAAGCTGATCTCTTTTGAGATATAAAAGAGAGACGTGACCTCATACCACCAAGGAGCAAGAGCCAGGAAAATAGCTCATCCTTTGGACCCAGGTCCCTGCGTGGAGAAGCTCCTAGTCCAGGGGAAGATTGATGACAAGCACCTTCCTCCAGAGCCTCCAGAGTCAACAGAGGGAGAAAGCCTTCCCCTGGAGCTGATGCCCTGAATATGGACTTCTGGCCTACTAGACTGTGAGAGAATAAACTTGTTTGTTAAAGCCATCTGCTTGTGATATTTCTGTTATAACAGCACTAGATAACTAAGACAAACCACTAATGCCAAAGATGAAGAATTTGAAGATTTTTACCAACTTCTGCAGTCTGAAATTGATCAAACATGCAAACAAGATGTATTGGTAATTACTGGTGATTGAAATGTGAAAGTTGGAAATGAAGAAGTATCTGTAGTTGGAAAATAAAGCCTTGGTGATAGAAATGATATGGCAGATTGCATGATAGAATTTTTTGAGACCAATGACTTATTCATTGTAAATACTTTTTTTCAACAACATAAATGGTGACTATACACATGGACCTCACCAGAATGTATACACAGGGATTAAATCAACTACATCTGAGTTGTGGGATGACATCAAGGACATCATACGTGAAGAAAGCAAAAGGTAATTAAAAAGACAGGAAAGGAAAAAAAAAAAAAAAGACAAAAATGGATGTCAGAAGAGACCCTGAAAGTTGCTCTTGAACCCAGAGTAGCTAAAGTGAAAGGAAGAAATGATGAAGTAAAAGAACTAAACAGAAGATTTCAAAGGGTGGTTTGAGAAGACAAAGTAAAGTATTATAATGAGATGTGCAAAGACCTGGAGTTAGAAAACCAAAAGGGAAGAATATACTCGGCATTTCTCAACCTGAAAGAACTGAAGAAAAAATTCAAGCCTCGAGTTGCAATATTGAAGGATTCTATGGGCAAAAAATTGAACTATGCAGGAAGCATCAAAAGAAGATGGAAGGAATACACAGAGTCACTGTACCAAAAAGAATTGGTTGACATTCAACCATTTCAGGAGGTAGCATATGATCAAGAACTAATGGTTCTGAAGGAAGAAGTCCAAGCTGCACTGAAGGCATTGGCTAAAAACAAGGCTTCAGGAAGTAATGGAATACCAATTGAGATGTTTCAACAAAAGGATGCAAAGCCAGAAGCACTCACTTGTCTGTGCCAAGAAATTTGGAAGACAGCTACCTGGCCAACCAACTGGAAAACATCTGTATTCGTGCCCATTCCAAAGAAAGGTGATCCAACATAATGCGGAAATTATCAAACAATATCATTAGTATCACACACAAGTAAAATTATTGTGAAGGTAATTTGAAAACTGTCACAGCAGTACATCGACAGGGAACTGCCAGAAGTTGAAGCAGGATTCAGAGGAGGACAAGTAATGCAGGTTACCATTGCTGATATCAGATGGATCTTGCTGAAAGCAGAGAATATCAGAAAGATGTTTACCTGTGTTTTATTGATTAGGTAAAGGCATTCTACTATGTGGATCATAACAAATTATTGATAACATTGCAAAGAATAGGAATTCCAGAACACTTAATTGTGCTCATGAGGAACCAGTACATAGACCAAGAGACAGTTCTTCTAACAGAACAAGGGGATAATGTGTGGTTTAAAATTAGGAAAGGTGTGCATCAAGGTTGTATCCTTCCATCATACTTATTCAATCTGTATGCTGAGCAAATAATCCGAGAAGCTGGACTATGTGAAGAAGAATGGGGCATCAGGATTGGAGGAACACTCATTAACAACCAGTGATATGTAGATGACACAACCTTGCTTACTAAAAGTGAAGAGGACTTCAAACACTTACTGATGAAGATCAGAACTACAGCCTTCTGTATGAATTACACTTCAGCATAAGGAAAACAAACATCCTCACAACTGGACCAATAAGCAACATTATGATAAATGGAGAAATTATTGAAGTTGTCAAGGATTTCATTTTACTTGAATCCACGATCAATGCCATGAAAGAAGCAGTGAATAAATCCAAGGATGTATTGCATTGGGCAAATCTACTGCAAAAGACTTCTTTAAAGTGGTAAAAAAAAGATGTCACCTTGAGGACTAAGGTGCACCTGACCCAAGCCATGGTATTTTCAGTTGCCTCATATGCATGCTTAAACTGGGAAATGAATAAGGAAGACTGAAGAAGAATTGATGCCTTTGAATTATGGTGTTTGACAAGAATATTGAATATACCATGGATTTCCGGAAGAATGAACAGATTTGTGTTGGAAGTATAGCCAGAATGCTCCTCAGAAGTGAGGTTGGTGAGACCTCATCTCATGTACTTGGATATGTTATCAGGAGGGACTAGTCCCTGGAGAAGGACATCATGCTCAGTAAAGTAGAGGTTCAGCAAAAAAGAGGAAATCTCTCAATGAAATGAATTGACATCATGGCTGCAACAATGGGCTGAAACACAGCAAGGATTGTGAAAATGGCACAGGACCAGGCAGTGTTTTGTTCTATTGTACATATGGTAGCTATGAGTTGGAACCAACTCAACAGCACCTAACAACAACAATGTAATAGAATTTAGGCTAAGCACACGTCATTATTGGTGGTTTTGAGTTGATCCTTGAGTATGTATATGTATATATGTACATATATGTACATATGATCAGAATAGGCTAGAGAGAAAACGTTAAAGGATGGGAACATAAGCAAAAGCTAATGAGAGAAATGGTTTGTGTGAAATGACATTTAGGAGATCAGTCCAACATGGCAGTTAGCAGCTTTTTTCCCAGGAGTATCTTTCCCTTGCAACATTTCCTGCATTCTAAATTCTGTCTAATGCTTCCTAATGTTCCTGACTGCAATAAGCACAAATGTCACCTAGCTTATTTATCAAGTGATGGATCTTATCTTACCTAATCATTTTCCTTATCCATTACTCACCATATTCTGGCCTATATCAAGTGAGAGTAGCATCTATTTAGACTGTTCACGCTGAGATTTGTGCCCTTCTGAGTCAAGGTCAATGAATTATTGCAAATTTAGTATGAAACATAACCAAAGCCAAGCTTCTTATTGGTTCAGAGTAAAACATTCCAACATTAGAATGCTCATGTTTGAGAAGGAGAAATTGCAATCAAGAAAGGATTTGGCTAGGGTTTAGGAAAACGCTTAATGTGTCTATGCCTGGACATTGACATATGTGTAGAAGGGGCCATAGCTCTCAATAAACTGAACTTTTTCACTCATGGTGGAAGAACAGACAAGTACAGAATTGAAGGTATGCAGTTGAGTGGGCATTACATATTAATCTCTCCTGTGAGGGGATGAGCTGGAATGAGAATTTGTATACCTGAGTCTTTCATTCTTCATGAGAATGGAAAACTTAGGTACACAATTCCCTTTGTGGGAAAAGTTAATTATGCTTATAAAGTTGTCCGTGGTACTACATCCCAAATGTCTGACAAGATACTAACCACAAAAATTTTCATCATAAAAACAAAGTTGTAACAAGATTATGACCATGGGACAAAGTAGTCTGGGTAGTTGAAGTTGGATACTAAAAGAGAGGAGGACCAGTGGGAAAAATAAGTAGATGAGAAAGATTTGATTTCAGGGAATACAATGAATTTGGCTGCAGACCATCTGTGATGACATTATGTATACAAGATCAGCTGTCAGAAATAATTTTGTGACTAAACTTTTAGTGAAACATCAGAGCTGAGGATAAAGGTTTTGGAGAGTCACCAAACCTATAGCCCACTGCCATCAAGTCGATTCTAACTCATAGCGACCCTATAGGACAGAGTAGAACTGCCCCATAGTGTTTCCAAGGAGCAGCTGGTAGATCCAAACTGCTGACCTTTTGGTTAGCAGCCCTAGCTCTTAACCACTGCACCACCAGGGCTCCTTAGGAGAGTCACAGAGTTTACAAATTCTCTGAGGGGTTAGGTGTGAAGATGAAGAGAGGAGGACAGAGCCTGTCCTAGTCAGGCATGAACCCATTTTCCCACTTAAAGACTAAAGGGGAGGCTAAAGACGATTTTCCTTTAATAATCACTAACAATATATACACACAGTTTTGCTTAAGAGAGAAAGTCAATTTTAGAGTGTGTGTCCTTTCACTTCATTTGAAAGAGGTTTCACAGATAACACTGACAGGTTTTCCAGCATTGTTAGAAGTTTCTTGTGTCTCTCATATGAGGGCTCTGTGTATTCAGAAGGGAATGACACCTGAATTGTAATTTCTCAACCAACTTCAAGCTTAATTTCAGCACTAATGTCACAGTTCTCAAATATTTGTCTCATCGGACCTTTAAGGTTGCACTGGCACGTTTAAAGCCATGCTGATTTTCTTCCTTTCTGTCAAGCTTCTGTGGAAAACATCTTTCAAGTTCGTTGGGTCAAACGTGATGAGAATGGCTGACACCTCAGAACCAACAATACTCAGGTTGAGCCAAAAAGGCATGGATAATATTTTTTACTTCCCTAAAATGGTCTTAATAGTGTAACAATTGGAGCAACTGTAAGAACTAGAGTCCTTCTATACAATAAATAAACTACTGTTTGGGTTTTTCTATTTTCAAGGGCAAAAGCAAAAAAGAAATAAGCAAACCATGAGTCATACTTAAAAATACAATGTGAAGACCCACGATCTGGGCAAAATTTATTACAGAAGATTTTTACTAAACACATTTTACAGAACCTTGGTTAGATGATGGACTAACCTAAGTTTTAAAATCAGAGTAAGTTGTAAAATAAGTGCAGTAAAATTTTAGATGCCTGGTTTTCTCAGGAAATAAGAAATCTGGGTACAGGAACATGTCAGGCATTGAAGTTTTCTAATTAGAACAGCATAATTATGGTAGAAACTACTGTTACCAAAAATGCTTGCTGCCTCCCTATGGGTAGTTGTTACTGACCAATGGCTTCTGGTTCAAGGACCACCTGTTGTAATGATCTATGCCACAGGAACAGCCATGTGATCTAATTCTAGCCATGGAATGTCAAGAGAAATTATATACCTGCCTCTTTTCTTCTACTTTCTGTGTGGACACGAGACAGAGATTCAGCAGAAATAAGCACTAATACTTTAGATATAAGTATACGAAAACTATGGGGTTTATTGGCATAGAAGGAGTAGTTCAAATTATCAGAGTATAGGAGACCACCCAGTGAGAGGGTACAGAATGAAAATAATAGTGGCTTAAGGACAGGAGCTTAAAAAACACCAACATATGCAGGAGGGGGTGTTAAAGAACTCAGACAGTTTACAAATGAATGGACAGAGGAAGGCTGGTCAGAGAACTGGAAGAGACTATTGTGATAGCAACAAGGGAATTTAGAGTTTTAAGAGGACAGGACGTGTTTTTCTGTTACCATGCCACAGAAGAACAAAAACATAGGTGCATAAAGTAGTCATTCATTTGGAAACCTGGAAGTTTTTATAACCATGGCAGAAGAGTTTCAAAAGAGTGGTGGGCATAAAATCCTGCCTGTGTTTGATGAGTGATGAAAAGAAAAGTAAGGAGGTGAGCACCACAAAGTAGACAACTCTAGAAAAGCTTGCTTGAGTGGACAGGGAGAGGGGGAGTTATATGGAAAGTGATCCTGGATCACAGGAGGGGCAGGGATATGGTTAAAGTTTCAGGAAATGAGTTCAGTATTGGGAGTGAAAGATCAGGTACTGGGCAGTTTAGTCTGGTACTGGAGACAGTAGGAGATGATATTAACAGAGCTAGTGAAAATATTGGTTTTAAACAGCAAAAGGGACACATCTGTCTCCTTGGATGAAAAGAGTGGAGGATGATTGCAAATGTCGGCAAATTTGCAGTTAGAAACGGAAGCAAGTCCACGCACAGTCCCCCACGCAGTAAAAATAATTTCATCTGCTTGGAAAGACTGGTTGAGGTTGTATTGTTTGCATCGACTCTGGCTAATCGTTCCATCAACTAAATACTATATCAATAAATATTAATCTAGCCTTCACTACGTTCTTGGAGTTTCAAGGAGACTTGGTGGTGCAGTGGTTAAGCACTTGGCTGCTAACTGAAAGGTCAGCAGTTCGAGCCCAGTAGCCCCTCTGCAGGAGGAAAGACCTGGCAATCTGCTCCAGTCAAGATTTCAGCCTAGAAATCCTATGGGGCAGTTCTACTCTGTTTTATAAAGTAGCTGTGAGTCGGAAATGACTCAATGGCACACAACAACAGAAACCCCAAGAACTATAGCAAGAAACAAAACATATCCATTTGTCTTCTCTGCTCTTACAGAAATTAAGATGTAGTAGGACACTTTACTGAATTTGAATTGATTGAATGTAATCTATTTATAGAATAAGATAGTGGAAGTGAAAAGTGTCAGCTTGTTTCTCGCTAAATTGTTAAACAAATATAAGGGATTTCACACTAGATATAATAAGACTGACTTACTGTTTGTGGTTTATATTTATCATCATTTGCTATCAAATTAACCACTAAGCTTGAAAATTGAAATACATGACAGAGTAGCAGTATTAAAAAATTCTTTGTAATACCTGAAATGCACATTCTCAGGAATAAATATAACTGAAATATGTGTATTCAAATGTTGTTGTTAGTTGCCAGTGGGTCGATTCTGACTCATGGCGACCCCATGTGTACAGAATAGAACTGCTCCCTAGGGGTTTCCAGGCTGTGACCTTCTGGGAGCAGATCACCAGCTCTGTCTTCCGAAGCCCCTCTGGGTGGGTTCGAACCCATAACCTTTTTGTTAGTAGTCGAGCACTTAACCACTTGTGCCACCAGGGGCTCCCTGTATTCAAATAGATACTGTTATAAATAAATAAATTGATAGATAGATAGAAAGATAGACAGACAGACAGATAGATAGATAGATAAATCAATCACAAATACAGTATATAGGGTTTATTTAAGCACTTATTTTGTATGCATGTGGGTAGATCATTTTGTTTCTAAAACACAAAAGGTTCAATCCAGGCAAGTTACAATGAGGCTTTTAAGGAGAAGAAGAGGAAACAGAGTGAAAATTAACCATTGCCTAGAACACGCTCAATATTTTTTAAGCTGAAAGAACTGAAGAAAAAAATCCAAGCTTTGAGTTGCAAATTTGAAGGATTTTATGGGCAGAAAATTGAACAATGCAGGAAGCATCAAAAGAAGATGGAAGGAATACACATAGTCATTGTACCAAAAAGAATTGATTGATGTTCAACCATTTCAGGAGGTAGCATACCATCAAGAACCAATGGTACTGAAGGAAGAAGTCCAAGCTGCACTGAAAGCATTGGCTAAAAAAAAGGCTCTAGGAATTGATGGAATACCAATTGAGATGTTTTGACAAAGGGATGCAATGCTGGAAGTACTCACTCAGCTCTGTCAAGAGATTTGGAAGACAGCTACCTGGCCAATTGACTGGAAGAGATCCATATTTATGCCCATTCCAAAGCAAGGTGATCCGACAGAATGTGGAAATTATAGAATGCTATCGTTAGTATCACATGCAAGTACATTTTTGCTGAAGATCATTCAAAAACGGTTGCAACAGTACATCAGCAGGGAACTGCCAGAAATTCAAACCAGATTCAGGAGAGGACATGGAATGACAGGTATGATTGCTGATGTCAGATGGATCTTGGTTGAAAGGAGACAATACCAGAAAGATGTTTACCTATGTTTTATTGACTGTGCAAAGGCGTTTGACTGTGTGGATTATAACAAATTATGAATAATATTGTGAAGAATGGGAGTTCCAGAACATTTAATTGTGCCCATGGGGAACTTGTACCTAGATCAAGAGGCAACAGTTCCAACAGAACAAGGGGATACTGCATGATTTAAAATAAGGAAAGGTGTGCTTCAGGGTTGTATCCTTTCACTGTACTTTATTTCAATCTGTATGCTGAGCAGATAATCCTAGAAGCTGGAGTATATGAAAAAAATGTGGCATCAGGATTGAAGGAAGACCCATTAACAGTCTTCGATATGCAGATGACACAACCTTGCTTGCTGAAAGTAAAGAGAACTTGAAGCACTTACTGATGAAAATCAAATACTACAGCCTTCAGTATGGATTACACCTCAACATAAAGAAAATAAAAACCCTCACAACTGGACCAATAGGCAACATGATGATAAACGGAGAAACATTGAAGTTGTCAAGGATTTCAGTTTACTTAGATCCACAGTCAACACCCATGGAAGCAGCAGTCAAGAAATCAAATGACGTATTGCGTTGGGTAAATCTGCTGCAAAAGTACTCTTTAAAATGTTAAAAAGCAAAGATTTCACTTTGATGACTAAGGTGCCGCTGATCCAAGGGTGGTATTTTCAATCACCTCATATGCATGCGAAAGCTGGACAATGAATAAGAAAGACCAAGGAAGAACTGGTGCTTTTGAATTATGGTGTTGGTGAAAAATATTGAATATACCGTGGACTGCCAGAAGAATGAACAAATCTGACAGTACAGACAGAATGCTCCTTAGAAGTGAGGATGGCGAGACTTTATCTCACATATTTTGGTCGTGTTATCAGGAGGGTCCAGTCCCTGGAGAAGGACATCATACTTGGTAAAGTAGAAGTCAGCAAAAAAGAGGAAGACCCTCAAGGAGGCGGACTGACACAGTAGCTGTAGCAGTGTGCTGAAACACAGACACAATTCTGAGATTGGCACAGGACCGAGAAGTGTATCCTTCTGTTGTACATACGGTCGCTGTGAGTCAGAACCGACCCAACCACACCTAACAACAACAACAGTGTCAACAAGATTAATTAAAATAATTCCCTCTTTTCTGAGAACAACTCACTTTAGGTTAATAGGTGCTTTCCGTACCCTCCATTCATTCGAAATTGCCTAATGTTGAATTCTTTATATCAGATGAACTTTAATCTGCTTCCTGGTCATCCCAGTTGTCTTATCCCTAATGGGACTTAAGATTTTGTGGTTACCCATCTCCACATAATTTCTTTTTATCTGTTCTTGGATGCATTTCTCATTGGTCAGTGACCTTTGTGAATGTTCCTATACACTTAGAGGAATCTGTGAATTCCTTTTCCTCAGATTTTCTCTTATTACAACACTTTGTAGAAGAATTATGATAGATAACCTTTCTTTTGAGCCATCACCTTCAAATCAGTCTCCCAGCCTCCTAAACTGTGAGAAAATAAATTTCTGTTTGTTAAAGCCACCTACTTGTGGTATTTCTGTTATAGCAGCACTAGATAACCAAGACAGAAATATAAAAGTATTTTAAAAGTAGAAATCATTCTCATTGTTATACTAAAGTTCAAACTTTATTATTTGCTCACTCTTCCTCTCTCTCTCTTTTTTTCTCTGTTTCTTGATAGTCTGCAGATCTACTTACATAGTCTTTAGCTATGACAGAGAGGGTAAAGTAAAGCCCTAAACCACCATTACTGACTCAGTTGTCCCCACCCGAGAATAAATCATCTAAGGTTAAAAGTTTCTTCATAGATTTACTGATTTCTAAAAATGTTAGATTTCTTTATATTCAAAATAAAATAGTAAATAATTTGGTATTTGTTGAAAAATATATAAAGTTAGAGTGTCTTCTGATCATAGTTTCTGCTTTCTATTACAGACCTTCAATTACTGGAAGCATACAGGGAAGGGTAATTATAATCATTTTCACAACAACTGCACTAAATTTATTTTACCGGGTGAAATCACAGAAGCCAGTCAATGAAGGTAATTATGCAATGAGAATCTTCCCCTTAGTAAAGGACCTGTTCAGCTTCATTTGTGCTGTAGATGCAAGAAGTATTTATTCTGAGATGAGTAGCATCCTCAGACACTAGTCTTCTCAGTATGAGAGATGGAGCTCTTGTTGAATCCTTCTTCCTGATCAAAACACCCTTTACTAGGGAAATATTCACATCTCTCCCCAAAATAATACAGCTGTCTGGTAAACGCTTTTATAAAGCTACCTTAGCAAATTTGAAGATAAGTAATACAATCTGGTGTATATTCCCATGTGTCATTTGGAAGTTGTTATTTATTTTTCTTGTTTTCCAATAAGCACAACCCTTTCTGACAGAAACAATGTCCTCTAGACCTTTTCCCTCTTCTATAGTGCCTGGCAGAATATTAGGTATTTAGGTAAATAAATATTTGTTTTAGTAAAACTTTAATGTTGCAATCTATGAGACTCATTCTGGAAAACCAGTATAGTGTCATTTTGATGATGTTTGCTATTATCATATTTCAAGGCATTATTTTATGGATCTTTCCAAATTATATTCTTGTTTTCCATCTCTACGTGATGCAGTTTGACTACTAAATATTATTCAGTATGTTATTTTGAGCAAGAAAAAGGAAATGCATTTTGATGTTCCATAAAATTGTATATGACATCTAGGTGTCAATGTTTTCTAGTTCCAGATGAGACCTCAGAGTTACAGAAATTATTAAAAAACATTTGTAAAATGGTTTACAATTTACAAAGTGCTTTCACATATCTAAATCATTCAATTTTTTTTTTTTGGTAGTCTGTTGTTATCAACCAAAGGATGCTTCTGAATTCATGCAGGAAATATTTTGATAATGAGACTTTGTTGTTGTGGTTGCTATTCTGTCAGTTCTGACTGACGGAGACCTTATGTATAACAGAACAGAGTGTTGCCCAGTCCCTGCACCATCTTCACGATCCTTGCATGTTTGAGTCCATTGTTGTGGCTGTTGTGTCAAGCCATCTCAATGAGGGTGTCCCTCATTTTCACTGACCTTCTACTTTACCAAATATGATGTCCTGTTCAAGTGATTGGTCTTACCTGAAGACTGTTCAAAGTAAGTGAGTTGAAGCCTTGCCCTCTTCTCGTCTATGAAGCATTCTGGTTGTATTTCTTCATTTGTTCATTGTTCTGGCAATCCACAGTATATTTAGCTGCCCCAAATTTGCAGTTTACAAAACCACTGATGCTTTTCAGTGTAAAGGTAGTGGCCTGAAACCTCTGAAACAAAGCTTACAAAGTAAGGGTCTTAGAGGGTACACTAGGGGACACTAGAGAAGGGTCCTGATTGATGTCAGGAGCATTAGAATCCAGCTACAGTGCGCCAAAATAGAACAGACTTTTGAAAGGCCCTCTCAAGTCAGAGACTTCCTGTTTACATATATTTTAGTTACATTGTGATTTTCTCTGCTATTTGTGAGAAGGAAGGAATGGATGATGTGATGATTAAGGTTATTTGTCAATTTGGCTAGGCAATGATTCTCAGTGTTGGGCAGATGTTACGTAAACCTCCTCCATTTTGTGATCTGATATGAGCAGTCAATCAGTTGAAAGGGGAGTTTCCTTTGGGGTATGGTCTGCATCTAATATATATGGATGTTCTGGCAAAGCTCATTCTGTCTCATCCTGTATTCGTCTCGTCATCTTCTGACCTCTGGCTCTTGGAACTTGAGCCAGCATCCTACCGCTTGTCCTACAGATTTTGGGATTCACCAGCTCCCGCAACCCTGTGAGCCAGTAGCCTGCCATCTGACCTGCTAATTTTGGGTTCATCAGTCCCTGAAACCACGTGAGTCAGGAGAAGCCTTCAGTCTGATGCCTGACTCATGGATTTGAGACTTGCCAGCCCCCACAACTGCGTGAGTCATTTCTGTGAAATAGATTTCTCTCTATATTTATAAATATGCTTCACTGGTTTTGCTCCCTTAGAGAACCCATCCTAAGAGAGATGACATCATCCAAGCAGCTCTTAAAAAAAAAATTGTTGATTTTTAAAACATTAAATCTATATTAAAACAAAAAGGAACTGAAAAATTTTAAATCATGATGGAAGCTGAAGTTTTTATTACGGTGTTCAGAGCTTGAGTAACCATAGTTAAATTTAAATGATGTAACTACAGCAATTAAGAGTGGAAAAGGTAGGGCATGTCCAGTATATTGTATGCAACATAGACAAATTAATAACCACCCAGGAACTTGAAATGTTCCATCTGTTGAAATTTAACAGATTTGAAATTGATGTCTACCTTTATAATAGCAGAACTGATGATAATTAAAAACACTCAAATATTTCCAATGTTTGTATAGACAAGTAATATTCCATATTAGTGTTATTTTTTCCTATTTCTGTGTGATATACTGCTGATAATTCACCCTTTTTGGAAAATATATTTTTCTACTATTGTTCTCACAGAATCTCTGAAGTACTGCTGGCTGTGTGAATGTGCACTGGGCCATGTAGGTACATATATAAACAGTCTCCCCTTTAACTAAGATCTAAGTCACTAGGAGTGAATGTATACCCTGTGTAAGGTAATGATTCTGTGGACAGTTGTCAGGTATACATATAGGAGGTGAGCTCATAAGCATTAAGCCAAGCATTGCACAGATGGATAAGACAATCTTTGAAAATAGGTGTTTTAACCAGATCTGCTTAATGAGGTAAAGCAGGAGGTGGAGGTATAAAGATATGTTCAGTTGATATAAACATATAGGGCAATGATTATTTTTGAAAATTAGCAGAGCAAGAAATTGCCTGCATTGTATTTCACAAAGGATTCACCAAAAGGTTTCTTCATTTAAAAAAAAAGAAAAGTTCTCATTGGTTTAGACATTTCTTTTATCAAAGATTAATTATGCTGAGCCAAGAAACTGTTGCCTCCAGGAGTCTTGTTCTAAGATATAAATAAATTTTAGAAGGGAGTATACAGAGTATGGAGGGTCTGGGAAGAAAAGAAAACCAGCATACAAGGAAAGATGATTTCATGAAGAATTTATGGTGGGAGGGATTGGCATAGAAGGGCTGTTGAGCCACTAGGTGGCAGCTTGGTGATTCTGAGACCTAGAGGAGGATCTGACTACAAGTAAAAAGGGCAATAAAAAGCTTCCAAATCAAGCTCATCTTTTACTATTTCAGCAAACTACGGCCTGCAGACCAAATCCAGACCACCACCTGTTTTGTAATTAAAATTTTATTTGGAGGGGCGTGGCCTACATGGCAGAGTAGTTAGACGCTTCCTATATCCCTCTTACAACAAAGACATGGAAAAACAAGTGATTTCATTCAATATGAATATCTAGGAGCCCTGAAAAAGGCAAAGTTGAGGAATCCGACTGAGTGATAGGGGAGAGGGAGACAGTTTGGAAGAAGTGAAGAGCACCAGAGCCACGGTGGCGAAACTACAGCTCTGCAGCCATGCCGGTTGACAGTGAAGCAGGCAAACAGCTGTGCTGTGCACGGGCTGGGGAAGCAGTTTCCACATCGAAAGAGACCCATCAGCAGAGATTCTGCTTGGACACTCCGAACCAGTGAAAAGCAGCTCCCAAGTGGCTAAGATAAGTACTTGCATGCAGCCTTTCATGAGGATTAAAAAAAAAAAAAAAGCCTATTTGGGAAAAACCTCTCTCCCTTTTACCTCCTTCCTCCGCGCTCTGCACCGGAAGTCCACTGGGCCAGAAGTAGATCCCAAAAGGCACCCTGACCCATTCTCCTGGCCTTGGAGAGGGAAGAAATAATCTACTGGTTCCCCTAAGCCAGGAACACAGGGTCGGCACAGCTCCTTTGCTAGGCACAGGAAGGGGTCTGCAGACTCTGAGTGACTTACACCCCTGTATAGACTTGTGGGGACCCATCTCAACAGCGTTAGCCCTCACTACCACAGTACAACAGGGCAAATGTCTGAAGTTTAACTTCAACTGCTTCAGCTGTGAACTGGCAGATTTGTGACCCTCGAAACAGTCCTGCCCCTTAAGTAGGCACTTTTATCAATCTGCAGCAGGGGCTTGAGGACTGGTAGTATCACCTAAAGCTCCTAGTCACCTGCGACAGGAGTCCAAGAAAAAGTGGTACCCTCGAGTCTTTACAGCCAACAGAGTGGCATACTCATGGTCCAGCTGCAAAACTCACCTACCTACTCACCCTAGAGAATAGGGACACGCTATCCTTTCAGAGTTCCAGGGGCAGCTGTCAGCCCCTTGCCTGGCTTAGCACATGATCCCCTACCACAGCCAGAGTCAAGTGCCTGCACCAATCACCCATGCCTCTCAAGGACCGGGGGTGAGAGCCTGCATCACACACTGGGTGACCGACTGCCTGAATACGAGCTGAACCCATATAGAAAAATTTAATGGACTCCTGTGTGCTCACACTTAGTTACAGAACTAACTACCTGGTGATAGGACGTTAGAGAGCCAAAGGTGTCAAAAATCAAACTAGTGCACCCGAGCAGCCTATCTGGGCATATCAAAACAAAAAATAAGAAGCTAGGTCTCACTAAACAAATACAAAATAAAATTATATTAAATTGTTGATGGCTATATTGATATTGACAATAGTCAATATCAAGTCACATAAAAAGGCAGTCCATGATGGCTTCAGCAAGCTCCCAAAATAAAGAATCAATAAATTCTCTGGAGGAAGACAACTTCTTGGAATTACCAGAGGCAGAATACAAAAGATTAATATACAGAACTCTTCTAGAAAT
>NW_004444035.1:8285932-8302040 GCF_000243295.1 Trichechus manatus latirostris | reverse complement strand
ACTCAAAATGGATCAAAGACTTAAATATAAAATCGAAAACGATAAAGATCGTGGAAGAAAAAATAGGGACAACGCTAGGAGCCCTAATACATGGCATAAACACAGTGCGAACCATAAGTAACAATGCACAAGCACCGGAAGAGAGACTAGATAAATGGGAGCTCCTAAAAATCAAAAACTTATGCTCCTCAAAAGACTTCACCAGAAGAATAAAGAGACAACCTACAGACTGCGAAAAAATTTTTGGCTACGACAAATCAATCAGCGTTTAATCTCTAAAAACTACAAGATACTGCAAAACCTCAACAACAAAAAGACAAAAAACCCAATTAAAAAATGGGCAAAGGATATGAACAGGCACTTCACCAAAGAAGATATTCAGGCAGCTAACAGACTCATGAAGAAATGCTCACGATCATTAGCCATTAGAGAAATGCAGGTCAAAACTATAATGAGATATCTTCTCACCCCAAGAAGGCTAGCAATAATCCAAAAAATACAAAATAATAAACACTGGAGAGGTTTTGGAGAGACTAGAACACTTATATGGTGGGAATGTAAAATGGTACAACCACTTTGGAAATCAATTTGGCACTTCCTTAAAAAGCTAGAAATAGAAGTACCGTACAATCCAGCTATCCCACTCCTTGGAATATATCCTAGAGAAACAAGAGACGTCACACGAATAGATATATGCACACCCATGTTCATCGCAGCACTGTTCACAATAACAAAAAAATGGAAGCAACCTAGGTGCCCATCAACGGACAAATGGATAAACAAACTATGGTATATTCACACAATGGAATATCACACAACGATAAAGAACAATGATGAAGCTGTGAAATACTGTATAACATGGTGGAAGCTGGAACTTATTATGCTGAGTGAATTTAGTCAGTCACAGAAGGACAAATACTGTATAAGACCACTGTTATAAGAACTCAAGAAAAGATTTAAACACAGAAGAAAACATTCTTTGATGGTTACAGGGGTGGGGAGGGAGGGTGAGGGTTATTCACTAACTAGATAGTAGATAGGAATGATCTTAGGTGAAGGGAAGGACAGCACACACTACAGGGGAAGCTAGCACAGCTGGACTAAACCAAAGCTAAGAAATTTCCTCAATACAATCACATACCTTGAGAGACAGAGTAGCAGGGATGGGGGGGTCTGGGGACCATGCTTTTGGGGGACATCTATGTCAATAGGCATAACAAAGCTTATTAAGAAAAATGTTCTACATCGTACTTTGGTGAGTGGCGTCTGTGGTCTTAAAAGCTTGCAAGCGGCCATCTAAGATACATCAATTGGTCCCAACCACATGGAGTAAAGGAGAATGAAGAACACCAAAGATACAAGGAAAGTATTAGTCCAAGAGACAGAATGGGTCACATAAACCAGAGACTTCATCAGCCTGAGACCAGAAAAACTAGATGGTGTCCGGCTACCACCAATGAACATCCAGACAGGGAACACAACAGAGGGTCCCTGATGGAGCAGTAGAAAGATGGGAGGCAGAACTCAAATTCTAGTAAGAAGACCAGACTTAATGGTCTGACTGAGACTGGAGGTGCCCTGGAAAGCATGGCCCCTGGACTCTCTATCACCCCAGAACTAAAACAGTTTCTGAGGCCAACTCTTCAGACAAGGATTGGACTGGACTGTGGGACATAAAGTGATATTTGTGAAGAATGTGCCTCATAGTCAAGTAGATACAAGAGACCAACTGGGCGGCTTCTGTCCAGAGGTGAGAGGGGAAGGCAGAGAGAGTTAGGAGCTGGTTGAATGTTCATGGGGCATCATGGGGAGGAGTGGAGGAGTGTGCTGTCGCAGAATGGGGTGAGCAGTTGGGGTCTCATAACAATGTATGTTAAAAAAAATTTTTGTATGGGAGACTAACTTGAAATGTAAACTTCGTTTAATTACAACAATAAAAAAAAATTATTGAAAGACAACGAGTTCATCATTTATCTGTAGTCTTCCTGCTACCAATGGCAGGAGTGAGTATAGGTAGTCCCCAACTTACGACGTACTCGAGTCACAATGAACCACACTTAAAGATGTCCTTTGTTTTTTTTTTTTTTTGGTACTTCTTATCATTAGTAGTATGTACTACATACAGTGTTGCAGCACATATTTTGCTGATGTTATCATTCTCAGATGTTTGCTCGAAGATGTTCAATTTTATGATTTACTGTTCAAAACACTGCCTATAGATTTAGTTTTCTAAACTAAATCAGGGGCTTCGGTTGCTTCAAAACATGGATCCAAACGCTGATCACTTCGTTAAAGTTAATAAGCAGATTCAGGATGCAGTGAGATGTTACCGTGAAATATATGAAGAAAAAAGAAAAGTAGTATTCAGAAAACTCACTGATTTTCTGACTAGAAAAGCCATCTCCATTCCCAGGGATAATCTAGATGATCCAGAACCTTCCACAAGTGGAGTTATTACCACAACAGACAAAATGTCAATGTTGTCCAGCTCTTCTTCATTGTAGGAGTAAATTTTATGAATGTGTACTCTTTTATGTATGTGTGTATGTATTAAAGTATATCTGTAAATTTACATGTAATATTTCCAACCCCCAAAGACAAATAAAGATCAGATTTATAAAGATATTGATAATAAAAAGCTATAATAATGAAAACTTAAAAAAAAAATGTGGTATTCAACTTATGTCAGAACCGACTTACAAAGGAGTCATCAGAACAAAGCCCGAATGTAAGTTAAGGACTACTTATAGTTGTGACAGAGAGTATGTGGCCCAAAAAGACTAAAATATTGAGTGTCTGTCCCTTTTAAATAAAAAGTCTACTGAAACTTTCAGTGAAATATCCCTCATAGTCTCGTTTTTCTGCTTCAAAGAGAATGGAGCTCCAAGAAAATAAAAATGAGACATGTGCCTATGTTTATCCTTCACACTGAACTGTCTCCTAGTTCATATTCTCAGTGCAAATGGAACCCTTCTCTAGTCTGGACAGTAAACTTCTCAGTTTATTCAAGTGGGCTAAGGGTTTACTGAACACTTAAATGATTATCATTTTAAAATGCTACAATACACTAACTTGTTGATTCCTACTATTAACAGAAATGATTGTGTAATGAAAAAGTCTATGAGTAGGCTAGCTATTTTAAATTCAGTGAAAATCATAACTTAATTTTTCTCTTGAACAGAAAAATTTAAAACAAAAATTCAAATTAATATCTGTTATTGCTAAGGTCAGAACATTGTCAGACTCACTTGCTTTGGACACATCTTTGGGAAAGACCAATTGCTGGAGGCGGATATCATGTTTGGCGAGGTAGAGGGCCAGTGAGGGTGAAGGAGACCCTAGGGGACATGGGTTGGCACAATAACCTCAATAATGGGCTCAAACATGCGAGCAATTGTGAGAATGACACAGGAATGGGCAATATTTTGTTCTGTTGTATATAACATCACGTGAGTCAGAGTCAGTTTGACGGCAACTAATAACAAAAATTGCTGAGGTCATTTTAGGATATTTTTATCTATACTAAAAAAAATTAATTTAAAGTAATATATGTATGAGAATACAAAGCAACAGAACATTTACTCATTTATTCCATAGATTATTTGATAAGTACTGTTATAGGTAAGGAGCCCTGGTGTCACAAGTGGTTAAGCGGTTGGCTGCTAACCAAAAGGTCATCTGTTCGAACCCACCAGACATTCTCCCGGAGAAAAGACCTGACCATCTACTCCTGTAAAGATTACAGCCTAGAAAACCTTATGGGACAGTTCTGCTGTGTTCTAGAGGATTACTATGAGTCAGAATAAGGAGTCCTGGTGATGCAATGGTTAAGTGCTCTGCTGCTAACCGAAAGTTCAGCGGTTCGAACCCACCAGCAGCTCTGCTGGAGAAAAGACCTGGCGATCTGCTCCTATAAAGATTACAGCCTAGGAAACCCTATGGGGAAGTTCTGCTCTGTCCTATAGGGTCACTGTGAGTTGGAATCAACTTGGTGGCACATTGCAACAACAAAATATGTTCTAGGTTGGCACAGGATCAAGCAATGTTTTGTTCTGTTATACATGGTTCAGAGCAACTCCACAGCAACTAACAACATGCTCTAGATATGGGGCTAGAGACTGGGAATGTAGAGATGGAGACACAAACCTTCCCCCAAGGCAGTCACAGTAAAGTGGTGAATTCAGATACTGAAACACATCTTTGGGTAAGCACCATAGCAGAGGTCTGCCAGTCTTACCCTGATTGGCCTGGGCCTTTTGTGGGTAGTGGTCTCTGCACTGTAAGCAGTGTAGGACCAAAGCTCTTGGCTCTTTAGTCAGAAAGTTGTGGGTTTGAATTTTGCTTCTGCCACTTCTAGATATGTAACTTAGAGCAAGTTTCTTGGTTTTACTTACTTCAGTCTCCTCATGAATAAAATGTAAGTAAAGTATTCAACCTTTAGGGTTTAGCACATTCTTGAATTTGATTAAGAGGCCAAACCAAGTTGGCTATTAATTTCATTATTATTATTGCCCGACTTTAGATGTCTCCCTTCTTTCTCTTTGATCTGGTGTTTAATGGTTAATGTGTCCTCATCTGCCTCTACTTTATCTTTAGGGTTGTGAGAACCTGATAATAGTGATTACAACGACTCATGTTTTTGTTCTGTTTCATTTTAGATTTGTTTAATTAGTATTACAAAGATGGAAGAAGTACTGGTCATAGCCTCTACCTGGAAAAGACTGCATTCAACTTGAAGAACTCACAAGCAGCCCAAATCCTCGTATCCAGTTATTTGACTAGAGTCAAATTATTAATGCAGAAAAGAAGAAACTAACAAACACCGGTATTTTAGTAAGTCAATACATCACTGTCAAATAGCATATGGAGAACCACATCAGTAAGGTATGAGAATCAGAAACAAATTGAAATGTATTAAAAATATGTTGCCTGAAACTTGTTATCTTTTATTATGTTTATGTACAAAATTGGCAGCGTGATGTATTAAGAAGAGCAGAATTTTATTGTCAGAAACTAGGTTTAAATCCCATCTGCATAATTTACTAGGTGTGTGTCTCAGTCATCTAGTGCTCCTCTAACAGAAATACTACAAGTGGATGCTTTAACAAAGGGAAATTTATTCTCTCACAGTCCAGTAGGCTACAAGTCCAAATTCAGGGCATCAGCTCCAGGGGAACGCTTTCTCTGTCAGCTCTGGAGGAAAGTCCATGTCATCAGTCTTCCTTTGGTTTGGAGCTTCTCTGCACAGGAACCTCAGGTCCAAAGGACACGCTCTGCTCCCAGCACTGCTTTCTTGGTGGTATGAGGTTCCTATGTGTCTCTGCTCACTTTTCTCTTTTATATCTCAAAAGAGATTGCATTAAGACACTATCTAATCTTGTCAACCTCATCAGTATAACCTCATCACAGTGATAGAATTTACAACACATAAGGAAATCACATATAATCTCATCATAGTGATAAAATTTACAACACATAAGGAAATCGCATCAGATTACACAATCATACAACACTGGGAATCATAACCTAGCCAAGCTGACAGATATTTTTTGGGGACACAACTCAATCCATGACAGTGTGTGATCCTGAAAAAGTAAATATTTGTGATGTTGCACCTGCCCAGAACTGCCTCCTCCTCAGTTCTCAAGGGGGGTCAATTATGTAGCCTGTCCTTCCACCGTAATGGTGATGGCGTGACCCAGAGAACAGAACCCCTGCCTCTGTGACTGCATCAGGGAGGTGATGTGACCTAAGCGGGGCCAACTAGCTTTTCCCCCAGTTGGTAAGATCTCAGTTGTAATACAGACCTGAGGCATGCGATGTTGCTTTTCTGCCCTATAAGCTAGGAGAATGAGGTGCTAGAGTAATTTTGTCTCTGTGAAGGATAAAACCAATCAGGAACCAGAAGAGGCAAGTGCCAAAGATAAGAGGGAGCCCTGACACATGCTGTGAGTCTCTGAGTCCAGCCATGGAAGAAATCAAATCATAAAAAAGTAGAATTAAGAGAGAGCTACAATAAAGCCATTCATGGGAGAATAAATCCCAAGATGTGCCATTTTGACAATACTCATAGCTAGGTCACGGGGTTTGTCCAGGACAACCCTAATATTTTTCCATTTGTCCCAGTGTTATTGTCATTGTGCCACATTCACTCTCAAACATGACTTGGTTTGGACAATAATTTCTCTCTAATCAGTCACTGTGTCTTAACTGCGTTGAATATATTATTGTTAACATCTTCTTCTGTATCTGTTGGGTTTAGACTTGGAGTAAAGTATATCCAGGAAAAATATAAAGAAACTCATGAGAAGGATTAAGTGGTGTAAATTTTTGGATTCCCATTAGCATAATTCCTTTCCAGGTGTAGAATAGGGTGACTGTATACACTGAGCATAAGCCATTCTTTTATGTTTTACATATACTGAAGCAGAATTAACAGAGGAGAGAAACAATATACCTGATACTTCCCATACAAGAAAACAAATTTTGTCCTAGATAGCTTTACACAAACATCATCAATGTTTTATCAGATGTGAAAAGCGTGGCAAGGAATTACTTTTAATAATATTTTATATACTAAAAATTTCAAATAACCAAATTAACAATAAATCACAATACATGAATTGCTATACTTAAACCAATACCACCCTTACTTACCTGCACTCTGACCTGTTTTCCAGAGTAGGAAGGGAGGTGCATTACATTGGCATCTCAGTCATCACACCCCTGGAATGTTGCAGCTTGTAGGAATCATCATGTGCCATGAAAAAGAAAATCCCTAATATTTGTAAAGAATTTCCCCATAAACTATTAAAAGCCATCTTACTGATGGAAAAATCACATTTGATTTTCTCTACTGGTTACTAAAGTTCATGTATTTATTCTGTACATAAAGACTGGTGAGCTCCATAAAATTTTTATGTAAATAGTATGGTTACATAGTTGAAGAGAGAAAATGCACCGTTTTAATCTGATCCTTCAAGAGACGATGAAGGGAATAGATGGGAATAAGGAAGAAAACCTATGTGTGTAAGTGTACCCACTCACTTCAGAGGACATCGTATGAGGCTAGTGAACAGCTCTGCCATGGTAGCCAAGTGATGAAGAGTCAATATCAAAGGACATGTATTTCAGAACAAGTTTACCCCTTAAAAATTCTGAGTGTTCTCAACCCAGTTATGGAACTGGGTGACGTAAGGATCTCACAGTATAATTCACCAGTTTTTTGTCAGTGGTTGTGGATGACGTGACTTCTCATTTCGTCTTCAGCTTTTCATTAAATTGCACACGTAAGCCGTGGTCTCATTTGAAACAAAATCTTCTAGAGCAAAGCTTCACTTACAATGAACTTACAAATTAAAACAAAATATGAATGCCATGTTTGGAGTCTGATTCACCAGATACTGTGGTCTCTGGTTTTCTAGTTCAGACAGATGGAGATAAGCCTGTCACACACTTCGCTTCAGATTATTTCATTTGTGCCTGCATCAGTACATGACAGCAGGGCGCAACTCACAGGACAGTAAATGTGAGTCATTATACCTGCTCGTGTCTTATAGAAGTTGATACCAGGCTGTGTCTACAGGGACAAATCGTATGCCCCTAATTTCCTGTTACTCACATAGCCACGTTCTTGCTCTTCTTCTTGTGCAATTATTCAGCTATGTAGATGGTTAACGATGAGATAAGTTAGCTTAATTACTTTTTTCTGTCATTGGAAAACTAATTTTCATCAAGGGAAATTAGACTTTTAAGAGCAAAAAGGAGCAAGGAAAGGGATGGACTTTGTCAGAGTTTTCCCAAATAAGCATGAAAAATTGGCCTGGCTGTTCTGCGAATGTTGAATATTAAATGATTGGAGGTGAGATCATGATCTTTTAATAAAAGAAATTGCTGTAGTCGTGTGCATTTGACAGATGGTATGTGGAATTAGCACCACCCAAATGAGTCCATCTTATCCCCCACTTGGGATATAAACAATATAGCCCAGGTTTTGACACACAATATAGCCCAGGCTGATTTCTATTTGCTCATTTAATATAGAACCCAGAGCACTCATTTTAGTACAAAGAACTCCCTTTCCTTGCTCTCTGGCAAAAAGTCACTAGAAACTAATTTGCTCTTCATTTCCCATATCCAAATCAATTCTCAAATCAGTAATATGTGATGATATATCTGGGTGTTCTGTGCTACTGTACTGCTGATCTCAATGATTTGGCAAGCTGAGAAAACAAATCAAATATATAAATCTACCATTTTAATGAAAAAATTTAATTACAAGTAAATGAGAGCCACATGTATTCAAATCAGGGTTTTGCCTTGCTGGGTACTGAGATGTGGATGACTAGAAATAGGTTGACTCTCTGCAGTCCATTCCATGTTAATAAATAGTGTTCTTGTCATATTTTCCCCACGGTGAGATTATCTACACCTCTGCAAAGTGATAACAACCAAGAGATGTTTGCAGCCAAGCTCAACTTGGTCATGCCTGTCAATGCCCTTTCTCAATCTTGTGATATTTCTAGAGCAGTGAACATTCTGGGTGCAGTTTCGTTCACTCCCTTTCCAAAACCTGGATCTCTGGTGAGTAAAGACTGTGAAGCAGGAATGCCCTAATACTGTGGCATGTTTGCTTCCCTTTGTTTAACTCTTCTGGCCTCGTCTTCATTCTTTATCCAGTACTTTCAGTCTGTGACTTTGAAACGAAGACCCTAGCAAACATAGCCAGCGCTTTCATCTTTCTTCTTCCTAAGAGTGAGCTGTCCACAGAGAGCAGGCCTGGGGCTGGGTTCCTCCAGGGGTGAGCTTTGCTACTGGAAGTGTAGGGTCGCTTACTCTTGTGCTGTGCTGCCTGCCTCGGTCCAATTTTGTGGTCTAAGGAAGCCCAGCTCTAGGCAGATGTAGGTTACATTCCCTAATATCTGCTTTATTGTGAATTAAAGTGATATTTTCACCCCTGTATCCTTACCCTTTTGTTTTATTTCTGAATTGGTTTAGAACTTGAATAGGAAATCAGAATACTATTTACTCAGTGTTTCTAAAAATGCCAAATAAGACCTAATGTGTATGCCCTGGATTCTTTCCTTTTTAAGAGTAGTTAAATCATGTGATATCTCTTGCTAAAATACCAAATATAGGGAAAACACACTCTTTAACCACCAAAATTTTCAGTTGACAGGAAAACTTAATGTTTTCCATTCTGCCTGAAGTCTATGAAAATCTAGGGACAAATGATCAACTGCTTTCACTGATTCCACTTGTGACTCACTCTACCACATAGGGTTGCCATAATATTCAACCTCAGTTTTAGGTTACCTTGGTGGCATGGGGGTGGGGGGTAATGTTGGGCAATTTATTTGTTCTCCCACTCAGGGAGCTCATCAAACAGGTCAGATTTCAAGAGGGAAAATAATATTTGCCTCACATTCAGGTTCCCAAGGCCATAACTTTCTCATTGTATTTCCATGATAGATAGCCGTATCATCAGTGAGGATTCAGTGAGGGTATAATCCTTGTATTATATGAATTAGTCGGTATTTGCAGTCACCTCATTTGCATGTGAAAGCTGGACAATGAATAAGGAATACTGAAGAAAAATGGATGCCTTTGAATTATGGTGTTGGTGAAGAATATTGAATGTACCATGGACTGCCAGAAGAATGAACAAATCTGTCTTGGAAGAAGTATCGCCAGAATGCCCCTTAGAAGCGAGGACATGTTATCAGAAGGGACCAGTCCCTGGAGAAGGACGTCATGCTTGGTAAAGTAGAGGTCAGCAAAAAAGAGGAAGACTGAAAACTGTCAACGAGATGGACTGACACAGTGGCTGCAACGATGGGCTCAAACAGAGCAACAATTGTGAAGATGGCGCAGGACTGGGCAGTGTTTTGTTCTGTTGTGCATATCATCTCTGTGAGTCGGAACCAATTCGATGGCACCTAACAATAACAACAATAACATAATCCTTCTCAAATTTTCTAAAATTTTATTCTAAGCCATTTCTAAACAAAACACATCCATGCATCTCTTGTGTTCCAGTCTTCTTTCTATGACCCCCTAATCAGTGACCTGCTGTGGTAGTTCTTTCAGAATCAGTACTTATGGGAAACTTATATACCCATTGGCTGACATGTGGCTATAAATCTGATACAAATATTCCAAGCATCATTCATCACACTCTATACAAGTTCTAGAGAAAATAGATACTCTGCCACAGAACTCAGGTATTGGTCGCTTTAGAATCCCGTAATGCCTAGCATTTTTCAGGTTCTGAAGTTTTCCATTCTTGCATCATTTGAGTCATCACAATGGAAAATCCTCTATATGGTAGTTGAGTTTCTGAATGGAAGTAGCACCGATCAGTGCTTTTTAATACAGCCTTTTAATTGAAAGTGTACTGTTAGCAGCCTTGTCCCTAGGAGATATGGTCTCCAAAGCCAAGGACTGAAAGCACAGAACTGGTCTTGACTTTCTCCTGCATGTAGAAAGTATACTGATTTCTTAAGGAACTAGATTTCCATGGAGGTTAGAAGAAAAATTGAATTCCAGTTTATAACTTCATGGAGGATTTTTGAAGACTTTTTTTAGTTAGTTAAGTGAAGTTTCATAATATTGAGAAAATCTAATCCTCTGTTTGACTTCAGCTTGTCTGTAGGGTCTTTCTTTAACTTGGCTGTTGATTTCTGAGAGCCAAAATGACTCTAACCTGCTTGACTTTCATTCTTTGCTCTAACATGCAGTTTTGGCTTCAAGAGTCCCTGGGTGTCACGTTAACGGCTAAGCGCTCGACTACTAGCCAAAAGATTGGCAGTTCAAACCCATCCAGAGGTGCCTTGGAAGACAGGCCTGGGAATCTGCTTCCAAAAGGTCACAGCCTTAAAAACCCTATGGGGCCATTCTACTCCACACGCACGGGGTCTCCATGAGTTGGAATCAACTCCATTGCAACTAACAACTACGTGGGGTGATGATTCTAACGTGAACTGCAGTTGTGGATTGAAGCTTATGTTCCCAAATCCAATGCAAAAGCTTTCAAAATAACATCTACATAAAAACTGGGCTGTTTTCCGGGCCTGATAGCTGCTCAGAGATTTATCCAAAGATTCCTAGACCTGCAGTCAACAGTGATTTAAAAGAAATTTATTCTTTATTGTTATTGCTCAAGCAATATTGAAGCAGATTTGATACGTATGCTATAGAAAGCACTTTTCAGAAGTTTTTATCTATCCTTTTGTCTCGTAACTCTGGCATTTTGCATTTTCCTCAGAGTCTCTCATATTTTATTTGGTTCCCTAACTCTCAATTATGATGATAATGATGATGATGGTGATGATGATGATGAAAATAATGAGAATGAGTATATAATAAAGTCGCATTTATAAGGTGGTTATTCTGTACCAGATATTATTCTAAGTTCTGTACATAAGTTAAATCATTTACTTCTCAAGTGATGCAGCTGTTATGCCCCTCTGTTCCTCTCTTCCTTGCCCCTCCCTAAAGTTCCCCCGCAAGTTTACCGCAGCTATAAATTTTACATAGCCTGACTTTGCCTCTCAAGCAATGTTTTTCATCATTCCTCATCCCTTCTCTTCTAACCATTGTCCATATTCTTCATCACAAAAGACCCAAGCAGGGCTGTTAAGAACTGAATTCTCTAACACTGAAGGGGCTAGAGAGAGGTGTTTGGAAAAGGGGCAAGTTGAGCACTCTTGTCTCTAGGAAATATACGATTTGCTTATCTGTACTTTACCTGCCTAATGTACATAAAATTGGGGAAATATTTTAAGTAAATATATTCAACTTAATAAGTATATTCAAACTCAATAAGTGAATCATTTTTTTAACTAGTTTTTAAAATATGTTGGGATCATGGACCCTTATGAAAATCTGATCGGACTATGTATTGTTAGAGAAAACGACATATGATGGTATATGTACAGCATTATGCTTATACTGTTTACTTGAATGAAGTAGAAATGTATGTCTTCGCATAATATGTAAATGTGTTTACAAAATGTTTCTCTGATTCTTATTGTTTTTTTTCATGTTACTTTTGAAAACAAGAAGTAAATTTAGTTAGACAAAACAGAAAAGCACATTTTAATTCTGACCTAAAGTAAATTTTAATGACAAGATGATTGTTGTTTGGCTTGAATACAATTTTGAAATTGAGACAAGGTCTTTGATACGACAACAATCAAGTAGTTTTTGAAGTGCAGTCAATATTGACTCTTAGTTTTAGTGGCAGTAGAGTGCTGAAAACCTTGACTCACAAAGCTATATATATAGCAAGATTGAAATGTGGGCTTCCATTAATAACTTTGCTATATAGTTATTGTCTTGTGTGAAAGAAAACCAGGATTTTCCAATACATCCAGAGATTAATTTATGTCCCAACACTTACTTTGTCCTTAAGTGAGTGAAGTTGTGTTTGGCAAGCTCTTTGTGATGGAATTGACTCATCGGCAATAGTTGTTTTTTTTTTTTTTTCTGCTGCGGTGGATGGAGCTCTGGTGGTGAAGTGATTAAGAGCTTGACTACTAACCAAAAGATTGGCTGTTGTAATTCACCAGCTGCTCCTTGGAAACCCTGTGGGGCAGTTCTACTCTGTCCTATAGGGTCGCTATGAGTTGGAATCGATTCCACGGCAACGGGTTTGGTTTTGGTTTTGGTTGTGGGTGGATGGCTTTGTTAGCAAGAAAAGATTATGAATCCTTTTCAACGCGAAGATTTTCTGAGATAAAGCCGCCTTTAAAAGCACTCTGCGTTGTGTCCAAGTGTCAGAAGACTTCTGAATACAGTCAATTTTATAATGTTTCGTCCCTCTCAACCCTCTAAAGCTCTAGAAACATTTGCAAAGTTGTCTCCTCTAATCTTTTCTTCCAAAACAGCAGGTTAAACTGCTGCCTTTTCTGAAGCGTGATTTTTTCTGATTGTGAGGCCTTAAGCTGGAAAATTTACCTTACTTATTAGGTCACATGTGTCCATCAGGTTTTACAAGTCATTCATGAACTTATCCCTGGACAATTTTTCTCAAAATCATCCTTTTTTTTCAGAAGGAGTTAAGAATTTGTCTTCAAATTTAGGAATAAATGGCTCAAAGATTGTTTTCTGAAAAGTCAATGTATTGTGGGTAACGGAAGAGAGCACTGTGTTCAGCACCTATTTCTTGAGAAAACCTCAAAAATGATGGGAATTCAAAAGTCAATCAGGTGAATTGACAAATCTCATGTAGGTAGGTAAAATATCTTTGGAATTTTTTTTTTTTTTTAAAGATATTTTAGTGCTAGTTCCAGTCCAGATATGGAAAACCAATGGATTGCCCTGGAAGAGGTCACTAGCTATATCTTTTGTGTTCGGAGTACGTGACATAGGAAACAATTACTCCGTGATCTGCCTGACATATTAAAATAAATGTTAGCTACTATGGACAATTACTTCCTTAATGTTAGTTCTTTGCTCCAAACATTAGACAAGTAACATACCCAGCCTCCACGGCTTTATCAAGTTCTCTTAAAAAAATCTGGGGCTGCTTTTCCTTGCAGACTACCTGTAGAATGCTTCAGAGCACAGAGTTTATATTGCAATAAATCCAAAATGTTGGAAAAAATAAGATCGTTTTCAAATCAAGCTTTTTCCTGCAACAAAAAGAAGTTCTATAATTTTTATCCAACAAATAGCTCCCCCAAGAGGAGCAGTAGTGGCACAGTGGTTAAGCGCTAGGCTGCTAGCTGAAAGGTCAGAGGTTCAAATCCACCAGCCACTCAGTGAGAGAAAGATGTAGAGGTCTGCTTGTAAAGATTTACAGTCTTGGAAAACCTATGGGGCAGAATCAACTCGATGGCGGTGGGTTTGGTTTGGTTTGGTTTATGATATTCAAATCCTATTTCCTGGAATCTGTGGATATGTTATCTAACATGGCAAAAGGAACTTTGCATGTGTGATTAAATTAAGGAGCTTGAGATAGGGAAATTATCCTGGATTATCCGGGTGGGTTCAGTGTAATCACAAAGGTCCTGATAAGTAAAAGAGGGAGGTAGGAGGGACCTAGTCAGTCAAACAGAGATTTGAAGATATTACACTGCTGGCATTGAAGATAAAGGAAGAGACCAGCAGCCAAGGAATTCAGGCAGCCTCCAGAAGCTGGAAAAGACAAGGAATTGGATTTTTCCCTAGAGCATCCAGAAAGGAATGCAGCTGTGCTGACACTTGACTTTAGCTCAGTAAGACCATTCCAAATTTCTGACCTCCAGAACTGTAAGATAACACATTTGTCTTGTTTTAAGCCACCAAGTTTGTGTTAATTTGTACTGCAGCAAAAAAAAACTAATACACCAACTTGTATTAACGTTTGCAAACTTAAGTTATGCCTCAGGTTACAAGTAAAATAAAAACAAAGTTCTATAATCACAATGCATTGGTTGTTCACTTAAAATCCTATCAACAGAAACTATTCTAGATAAAAAGATGATAATAATGTTGAATAACTAACAATAATCTGTGGCATTCCATGTAGTATCACATACTAATCAAGAAAACAATGCCTCCATAACATAAAGCCATATATGGTTTAATTTATTAATCTGTTTCTGCTTTTTATAAATAATTCTAAACATAATAATAAGTAAATGGAATAAAAAAATAACATGTATGAATATGTGTGTGCATCTATATGTGTGTATATTTGTTGTTGTTGTTTTTGAGTCTGCATGCACCATGATAGCCATCTGGGGTAGAGGAGTAGTCAGTGATCCATAACATACATACAAATAAGGGACGTTAAGCCCAGAAATGTTAGATGACATGATTAACCCATACCTGTTACTAAAATCCAGAAATTCTTCATCTTAGCCCTTGGTTACTATAATTTCACACTTCCCAGCTACAAATATTCTCATTTTTCTTTTAGACTGAATGCGATGCTAGATGAGAATATATTCTAAATGAATTGCTTAGTTTTAATGACAAAAAAGAATACTATTGTCAATATCTAACTTCACTTTCATTTTACAACTGCAAAGCCCATAGGGACAGAGGAAATAAAGACCAAAACTTTCAGAAAATGTGAGAAAACACAACAGTTGCTTATGCACTGCCTATTTTTGTACATTTTATACACGATTGTTCTAATTCTATAGTTCTTACTCTGGCAAAAGTCCCACTTAAAGCAAGGAGAATGTTGTCTCAAAAAAGTCTGTCATCTCAGCAGTAACAACTTCTTTTAATAGTTGAAACGTATGTTGTAGCATAGTAGTTACTTAACAATGTTAGCATATAAATCAAATCAACAACCAACAAGAGACTAAAAATCATCTGTTTCAAGAAAGATGCTTTGTTGTTAAATTATAATTATAATCAAATCATTAATCATGATTGTAATCAAATTAAATCATAATTAATCATAATAAAAATCAGAGTTGTATAATTTGATAGATTTTTTCTAATCATAAACATAAGAAAATGATTCTTTGGAGAAATCCAGAATATGATGCCTTATACAAAGTAATGTCTTTCCAATTAGATTGTGATTTCTAACACTTACTAATGATAATAAAAGCAATGTCTACACTTTATTGAACACCTACTAAATGCCAAGTACTGTACTTAAGAACACTTTTTCACTGCCTCAATTATTTATTCAAACATTGCCTTTCCATCATTTTCTCTAATCCTTTTTCTAGAACCCCTGTTACCTGGATGTAATACCTATGCTTCTGTCTTCTGAATTGCTTAATATTTCTTTCTTACTTTCCATGACCTGATGTGCTGAGTCCTGAGGAAGTTCCCTGATTTTCAAACTCACCAATTTTCTTTTTAACTGTGTCCATTTTGTTAATCATCTCCTCTACTGTGCTTTTATTTCAGTGATGGAGTTTTTCATGTCCATTATTGCCAGCGTCTCCAGCATCCACCCTGTGTCAGTCACTCTACTATATATGTATATGTATACATATATATATATATATATATATAGAGAGAGAGAGAGAGAGAGAGAGAGAGTTGCCCATTGGAATCAGGTGGATTCCGATTCATAGCAACAGAGCAGAACTGCCCCATAAGGTTTCCAATGCTATAACCTTTATGGAAGCAGACTTCCGCATCTTTCTCC